>NC_133154.1:6456653-6716653 GCF_048418815.1 Hemitrygon akajei
GATGGCAGCAACATTGCAGACTCCTGCGTTAATTAAAACTTTGAATCCAAAATGAATGAAAAAATTGCTTTGAATTCCCTTGATAAGTTGGTAAATTGGTTTATTAGTGCCACATATACTGAGGTACATTGATCCACGTCACTACACCAAGGTATTTCAAGGTAAAATAACAGAATTCAAAATGAAGTGTTACAGTCACTGAGAAAGTACAATGCTGGCAGGTAAAAAGGCGCAGGGCCGTGGTGAGATAGACTGTGAGATCAAGAGTCCATCTGATTGAGCAAAGGGACTGTTCAATACTCTTACACTTCAATACAAACAAGAGAAAATACTCTTTTCCACAGATGCTGCCTGGCCAGCTGAGTTCCTCCAGCATTTTGTGTGCCTTGCACTCAGTGGCCACTTTATTAGGTACACCCGAACACCTGCTCGTTAATGCAAATATCTGATCAGCCAATCACGTGGCAGCAACTCAATGCATAAAAGCATGCAGACATGGTCCAGAGGCTCAGTTCCGAGTCAGGTTGGTTATCACCAGCATATGTCATGAAATCTGTTAACTTAGCAGCAGCAGTACAATGCAATACATGATAATATAGAAAGAAAAATAAATAAATTGATTACATTAAATATATACACAATATATGTTTATTGAATAGATTAAAAATAGTGCAAAAGCAGAAATAATATATTTTTTTTAAGAAGGGAGGTAGTGTTCATAGGTTTGATGTCCATTTAGGAATCGTATGGCAGAGAGGATAAAGTTGCTGCTGTTGTTCAGACCAAACATCAGAATGGGGAAGAAATGTGGTCAAAGTGACTTTGACTGTGGAATAATTGTCGGTGCCAGACAGGGTGGTTTGATTACCACAGAAACCACGAACCTTCTGGGATTTTCATGCACAGCATTCTCTAGAGTTTACAGAGAATGGTGTGAAAAACGAAAAAAGACCAGTGAGCAGCAAAAATGCCTCGTTAATGAGAGAGATCGGAGGAGAATGGCCAGACTGGTTCAAGCTGACAGGGAGGTGACAGTAACTCAAATAACCACACGTTACAACAGTGGTGTGCAGAAGAGCATCTCTGAACACACAACACGTCGAACCTTGAGGTGGATGGGCTACAGCAGCAGAAGACCACGAACACACACTCACTGGCCACTTTATTAGGTACAGGAGGTAGCTAGTAAAACGGCCACTGAGTGTATAGCAGCGGGGTGGAGGCTGGGTGCTTTTGCATCTTCTGCCTGATGGCAGGAAGGAGAAGAGGGAATGCTCAGGATGGGTGGGTATCTTTGATGGTGCTTTATCGAGGCAGTGAGAAGCGCATGGAGAGAAGGCTAGTTTCTGTGACGTGCTGAGCTGCGTTCACTGCTTTCTGCAGTTTCTTGCCGTCTTGGGCAGAGTAGTTGCCGTAGCAATGGTGTATCCAGTGGCTGCCATACTAATGATGGTTTCTGAGGTGTATCTCAAACATTTGTGAGGGTACATGGTACGTTCTTCAGCCTCCTAAAGCAGTAGAGATGCTACTGTGCATTCTTAGCTATGGTTGGACCAGAACAGGCTACTGGTGATGTTCACCCCTTGGAACCTGTGCACTCAGGCCTCTCAACTTAACACCATTGTTGTTCACAGGAGGATGTACACCCACCTGCTCGCTCAGCCTGCTGCGCTTCCTAATTCTCCTCTCGATCTTTGCACTCCTTCATTTGAGCCACTACTCCGAGTTCCCTTCCTCTGCCAACTCAGTTTAAACCTTCTCAATGGCAGTTGCAAATCTCCCAGCAAGGACGTTGGACCCACTTCCCTTCTCTCTGCCCCTATCGGGGGTAAAGCCCTCCGCACCATTGAGCACATCTATAGGGAGTGCTGTCGCAGGAAAGCAGCATCCATCGTCAGGAACCCCCATCACCCAGAGGTCATGTTCTCTTCTTGCTGTTGTCATCAGGAAGCAAGTACAGGAGCCTCAGGGCTCACACCACCAGGTTCAGGAAGGGTTATTACCCCTCAACCATCAGGCTCTTGAACCAGAGGGAATAACTTCACTCAACTTCACTTGCCCCATCACTGAACTGTTCCCACAACCTATGGAGCAAACACGAGGAAATCTGCAGATGCTGGAAATCAAACAACACACACAAAATGCTGGTAGAACACAGCAGGCCAAGCAGCATCTATAGGGAGAAGCACTGTCGACATTTCGGGCCGATGCTTCTCCATGTAGATGCTGCCTGGCCTGTTGTGTTCCACCAGCATTTTGTGTGTGTTGCTACAACCTATGGACTCACTTTTAAGGGATCTTCACCTCATGCTCTTGATATTTATTGTTTATTTATTTACTATTATTATTTCTTTACTTTTTCTTTTGTATTTGCAGTTTGTTGTCTTTTGCACATTGGTTGTTTGTCCGTCCTGTTGATCTCATTGATTCTATTATATTTCTTGGATTTACTGAGTATGCCCGTAAAGAAATGAATCTCAGGTTGTATATGGTGACTTACATGCACTTTGATAATAAATTTACTTTGATCTTTGAACTAAACTTCTGGTTAAACCTGGTGAATTTCCCAGTGGGTATGCTGTCTGGGGCATCCTGTTTGGTTGTGCAGAATTCTCCCTTTGACTGCTGAAGATAAGCATCTGTCCCTTTATGGTAAGTGGGTAACCATTGCTCAGGGTCAGCTTCGATACTGTGTCCTGGCTGTCTACATGATACACCAGCCAGGGCAGTACGATATAGAGAGCAAGGCTGTTGCCCATGGACCAAATTCCCCCTCTCCACACAGCTGATGAATCCAAAGGAACGGCAGTTTGACACCAGCAGTGTTGCAGGAGTCATCAGACAGCGTTGAGCTCAACGTAGGACTGACTTGGGGACTTCAGCTCTGCATTTTTCCCTCGGGGTTTACTCCTGAAGCCTTCCCCATAAGTGGGGATAGCCGCAAGGCAGCAGAGGTTTGGAATCAGAGCCTTCCTTCTCCTCGAGGAGCTGTCGACCACAGCTGATGAGTCCCATCTGTCTGAAGCCACTGATTTTAAGGCATCAGCATTCCTCCTTCGCCGGTCAGCTTAAGTGGTTCCACTGGGCTTAGTAGCTAAACCACACATGAAGGCCAGGAACTGGACTTGGTTGTCAGAGGCTATTTGAGACACATGCCATTAGGGGCATTTAATAGGTAGTGGGAGCTTGTCCCCACTAACCCCCAGCCCACCACCTCCACCTCACTGGCTAGATAAACCTTAAGAAACAAAGAACTTAAAGAAAATTGCATTTGTATTTTGTGTCTGCCTCGAGAAAGAAGTCACAGGAAACAGATGAAGAACACAAAGGATAGAGGGAAGAGGGAAATAAGACATAAGGAAGGAAGGGGCAAACACTGGCACTGAAATATGGGAAACGCTCAGGGGCAGTCAACCTGCATTCCAGGACTTTGGAAAAGGTGACTTTGGTGATTGATTCATCATTCCCAGAAATTCCAGAGATTCCAGAACGGTTCCCAAAGAGTGGAAGCATGCAAATATAGGTCTGTTATTTCAGAGGAGGGAGAGGAGATAATAAGCAAACTGTGTGCAGTTGGCTTCATGTAAGCAGAGGGGAAATTACTGGCCTAATTTCTAAAGGTCTTGTTCTTTAATATCTAAAAAAAATCTGGTGGCATGGTGGTGTAACCTTACAGTGCCAGAAGCTGGGATCCAATCCCCACTGATGTCTGTCAGGAGTTTGTACGCTCTCCCCGTGACCACGTGGGTTTCCTCTGGGTGCTCTGGTTTCCTCCACGTTCCAAAGATGTACGAGCTAGTAAGCTATGGACATGCTACAGGAACACATTTCACTGTATGTTTTGTTGTTTCGACATACATGTGAAGGACGAAGCTAAACTTAACCTTAGGTGGTGATAACTATATAGAATCTAAAATGAGTGGTGGGGTTCTACGGAAAATGCAAACTAACGCACGGGCACCACGGCAGCGTAGTGGTTAGCACAATGCTATTACAGATCGGGTTGTCAGGGTTCAGAGTTCAATGCTGGTGTCATCTGTAAGGACTCTGTACGTGAAACGTGAGGGTTTTTCTCGGGGTGCCCTGGCTTCCTCGCATATTCTGAAGGCGTACCGACTAGCAGGTGAATTGGCCATTGTAATTTGTCCTGTGATTAGGTTAGGGTTAAATCAGGGTTGTCGTAGGGTTGCTGGGGCAGCACAGCTCAAAGGGCTGGAAGGCATGTTCTGCATTGCACTTCTAAATAAAATAAAACAATGAATGTATAATCAGTCAAATCATGGTACACATTACAAAGTGGGGCAGCTAGTTGTACTGCTGCCCCACAACTCCAGCCGCCTGGGTTTGATGCCGACCTCGGGTGCTGTCCGTGTGGAGTCTGCATGCTCTCCCTGTGACCACGTGGTGTTTCTCCACTTGCTTCAGTTTTCCCACACATCCCAAAGACGTGAGGTTAATTGGCCGCTATAGATTTTCTCCCGGTGTGGAGGCGTGTGTGGTAGACTCTGACTGGAGTTGATCAAAGTGCGGGGAGAATAAAATGTAATAATGGCTGCTTGAGGGTTGGTGCAGGCCTGATAGGCCGAAGAGCCTGTTTTCAAGCTACATGTCCGACTGCACGATGCAACAAGGTTTTAGCTAGATATTTATTTATTTACTGAGATACGGTGCAGAATAGGCCCTTCCAGCCCTTCAAGCTGTGTCCCCAGCAATCCCTCAGTTTAATCCTAGCCTATTCACAAGACAATCTTACAATGACCAATCAACCAATCAATCAGTACATCTTTGGACTGTGGGAGGAAACCCACGCAGTCACGGGGAGAACGTCCAAACTCCTTACAGGCAGCGGTGGGAATTGAACCCAGGTTGCTGGCACAGTAACGTGTTGTGCTAGCCACTATGTTACCATGCCGCCCCAGATTTCACATTTCACAAATAGAGCTCAAAACTGTCAGAATTGATTGAACAGGTTCGGGCTCTTTAACCTTGAAGAGTGGTGACCCCATAGAAATAACTATTATTTTATTTTATGCCGTTTAGAGATATGGTGGCCGGCTGGTGGCGCAGTGACATCAGCGCCGGACTCCGGAGCGAAGGTTCCCGAGTTCGTTATCCAGTCAGGCCGCTCCCGGGTATGCCTTCCATCCGTGCCGGGTTGAGTGTCGAGCACACAACTCGGCCTCGTAAAAAAAACACTGCGCAGTGAGAAGGGCATGGGGGACCACTCATAGAATCTTTCCTCCAAGACAACCACTTAAAAAAAAAAGTGGTCACCAAAGCTCTGGCAGCGTATGGCACACAAAAAAAAAAGAAACGGTGCAGAATAGGCCCTTCTGGCCCTCGGCCTACACCACCCCAGCAATCCCCGGTTTAACCCTAGCCTAATCACGAGACAACTTACAATGACCATTTAACCTACCAACTATTTATGTCCTTGGACAGTGGGAGGAAACTGGAGCACCCGGAGAAAATCCATGCATTCCACAGGGAGAAGGCACAGACTCTTTACATATGGCGTAGGAATTGAACCCCGAACTCCGACGCCCTGGGCTGTAACAGCGTTGTGCTAATCGCCGTGGTGTACTGTTGTGATAGGGTGGATGTGAAACGATGCTCCTATATATAGGAGAGTTCAAAACTAGAGCTTTCAACCTATTTATTGGTTACTTGTTGTGTTCTGCCTTGTTCTGCCAGGCATTATGGGTATGCTATTTTGGCGCAGGAATGTGTGGCGAATCTTGTGGGCTGCCCCCAGCACAACCTTAGGTGTGTTGTTTGTTGACGCAAATGACACATTTCACTGTATGTTTCGAAGTGCACAAGGAAGGTAAACCTGAATCTCGAATGAACCTGCCTCATACATTCTGTTAGGAATTCTGGAGAGCTGCCCTTACCCGAAGAGAGGGGAGGTCGAAGAAATGGCAAATTCAGGGGTTGGAGAAAAAGGGTAAAATCAAGTTCAGGTCCAAGTTGAGTTAGAAACATAGAAAACCTACAGCACAATACAGGCCCTTCGGCCCACAAAGTTGTGCCGAACATGATATCCTCCAATGATACTCAAGCCACTCTTTCTCACCGACAATCAACACTGGCACGCTTCAAACATATGTGTTTGGTCTACTGCTCTACTCTCTCGACACTCGTGACTAGCCACAGCTATAAATACACCTCTGACACCACTGTGATTGACAGAAGCTCAGATGGTTATGAGGAGGCGAAGAGGAGTGAGATACATCGGCTGGTTGGCTGGTGTCACAACAACAACCTTGTACTCAACGTCAGTAAGACCAAAAGATTTAATGAGGACTCAGTCTTCATTGAGGGATCAGTAGTTGAAAGGGGAAGCAGCTTCAAGTTCCTGGGTGTTGACATCTCAGAAGATCTACCCTGGGCCCAACATATTTGTGTGGAACGAGCTTCCAGTAGAAGTGGTAGAGGCAGGTTTGATTTTTTAAAAAAATTGGATAGGTATATGGACAGGATAGGAATGGAGGATTATGGGCCGAGTGCAGGTCGGTGGGACTAGGTGAGAGTAAGCGTTCGGCACGGACTAGAAGGGCCGAGATGACCTGTTTCTGTGCTGTAATTGTTACATGGTTATATTTATGAAATCACAAAGAAGGCACACCAGAGACCATATTTCATTGGGAGTTGAGGAGATTTGATATGTCACCAAAAACACTCACAAATTTCTACAGATGTACCATGGAGAGGATTGTGACTGGTTGCATTACCATCTTGGTGAGGAGGTTGCAGAAGGTTGTAAACTCAGCCAGGGCAACAGCCTCCCACCACTGGGAACATCTTCAAAACAGCTCATGAAGGTGGCATTCATCATCACGGATCCTAATTATCCAGGTCATGCCCTCTTTTCAGGACCCTGAAGATGCACACTCACTGTTTTAGGATCAGCTTCTTCCCTCAGGTTTCCGAACGGTCCATGAACCCATTCACACCACTTTGTTATTTCTGTTTACTTAGTTTTGTGACTTTTAAGTTTTATGTCTTTACACTGTACTGCTGCCACAAAGTCATATCTCTTGACAAATGTTGGTGATAAGGAACCTGAATGTGATTCAGGTTAAGGGAGGAAATCTAGCATCCTTACCTGGTGTGGCTTAAATACGGCTCTTAACTGTCCTAAAAAACAGCCCAGCAAGTCTATCGGTTTAGGGTCCAACAGGGGATGGGCAATGGGGAAGCAGCATATGCTATTTTTTAATTTTTATACATTCTTTTTGCAATTTGTAGTAAATTTTTATGTTTTGCACTCTACTGCTTCTGCATAACAACAGATTTCAGTGATAATAATCCAGATTCTTATGAGTATATTCAGCAATTTTAGAAACACAGAAAACCTATAGCACAGTACGGCCCTTCGGCCCACAAAGTTGTGCCAAACATTTCCCTACCTTAGAAATTACTAGGCTTCCCCATAGCCCTCTATTTTTCTAAGCTCCATGTACCTATCCAAAAGTCTCTTAAAAGACCCTATCGTATCTGCCCCCACCATCGTTGCCGGCAGCCCATTCCACACACTCACCACTCTCTAAGTAAAAAACTTAACCCTAACATCTCCTCTATACCTACTCCCCAGCACCTTAAACCTGTGTCCTCTTGTGGCAACCATTTCAGCCCTGGGAAAAAGCCTCTGACTATCCACACAATCAATGCTTCTCATCATCTTATACACCTCTATCAGGTCACCTCTCATCCTCTCATCCTCCTTCACTCCAATGAGAAAAGACTGAGTTCACTCAACCTATTCCCATAAGGCATGCTCCCCAATCCAGGCAACATCCTTGTAAATTTCCTCTGCACACTTTCTATGGCTTCCACATCCATCCTGTAGTGAGCTGACCAGAACTGAGCAGTCTGACCATTGACATTCAACCATACACATGTATACCGCCAACCGAGACACCCCAGACCAAGGTGCACAATACAGTGGAAGTCATAGCGTAAGCAAACACACAGCGTGCACAAGAATTCCTGGAAGCATGGTTTTCTGCAAACGGACACATAGACCTCAACCCTATTTATGAGCCGATGAGGGCACAATTCCAGACCACAACGCTCAAAGTTCGCCACGCAGCCAATCAGCGATGAGATTTCCTCCCTACGTCACAACTGAGTTTCCGTAACGATGACCAATCAGCTGCTTGGTAAGTATGCAAAGGCCAAGCATTGGAAGGACGCACCACAAGTGACCAGCGCGCTGATGATGTCTCCTGGTACGGTGACAAAACGTTTGCAAGTAACTTGCCAAACTCGGGAGAACAACTCGACCCAACCAGATATAACTCACACACATAACACGGGAAGTAATATTACTGCACATAAATTAACAAGGTGCACATACTACACAAGTTCAAAGGTAAACACTACTACGCTATTGGCACTTCATGCATGATAGTGGCAGGGAGTTCAGTAGTCTCCTGGACCAGGGGTGGGAAGCTGTTTCCCGTTCTAAGATCCCTTGTCCTGATGCTACAATACCTCCTGCCTGATAGTGGGGGAGGGGGTCAGAGAGACTGCTGGACAGATGAGAGGGATCACTGGCTAAGCACCTGGGCATGAGGTGCTCCTGATGATTATCTCCAATGGGTGGAAGGGAGAGCCCAATGATCCTCTCAGCAGTCCTGGCAATCCTTTGTATGGATTTGTGGTCAGGTGCCTCGCAATCCCTGCACCAGCTGGTCAGAACACCTTCGATGGTGCTCCTATAAACTTGGGTTAGAATGGGGTGGGGAAGGGGAACTCGCCTCGTGGATGTCAAAAGAGCTAAATGAGCAGTTAAGGTTTGTGTGACAGTCCAAAGTGTTGGTTGGTCAGCGAACTGGTCACTGTAAACTGCCCCGGGATTAGACTAGGGTTAAATTGGGGTGGCATGGCTCGAAGAGCCAGATGGGCCCATTCCGAAGATTCGAACATTCAAAGTACATTTATTATCAAGGTCTGTATAAATTATACAACCTTGAGATTCATCTACTTACAGGCAGCCACAAAGCAAGAAACCTGAAAGAACCCGATTTTTAAAAAAGACCAACACACAATGGGCAAGCTAAGAGGGAAAAATACACACAAATCAAGCAAACAATTGAAGCGAACAACAGCATTCCGAACCAGATTGAGTCCTCAGACCCGAGCCCTGGAGCAGCCCGGCATTGGCCCAAAGACTCGATTATCAGTTCATCATATTAGCGGGCAAGGAGCACGGCAGCCGGGGCATCTTCATAGCCTCAGCGCCACGGAGAGAGGAGAGCGAGGGACGTTGCCTCTCGCCTCGGTTCCCGGCACCCTGTCTTTTCAGCGCTGTATCTCAGTAAAGAGAGAGTTGACACAGGGTGAGAAGAGGAGGCAAATACGGGGCTTCAATTTCAGTGTGAACTAACTAACTCCAATGGCTTGTCTGACTCAGAGCAAAACCAGTGACCATTTATCTAAATGTCTGTGGTCTGATGATGATTTGGTTTATCCAATATTATTTTTGAGTCATGATTAATGTGCTTAGAATGAATTTTATCCACAGTAGCAATTCCCATCGATACAAATTAAAGTGACTTCGGCTTCCTCTGTGTGTGATTTATATTTATCACACTTTTCAATAAAATATGTTAAAATCTTGTATTTTCATGTACAAATAAAAAGCATAGCTTAATGTTGCTTCATCAAGACTGATTGGGAGTGAAAAGATTTAAATCAAATATATTCCTGACTTTCTTTGTCCTCTAATGCATTTTTACAAAATAACAGAAGAGAAAAGGAGCTATAATTGGCCCTTCAAGTCTCCCCTGCCACTCAATACAATCATGGCTGGTCTATGCTTGCGTCAACACCTCTTCTGCATCAGTTCCCCATAACCCCACAATTGCTCAAACTTTCAAGTACTTATCTCCAACAAAAAGATGGCCAAAGATCTGGCTTCCATCAACTTCTCAAGACACAGAATTCAAGAGATTCACACCATCTGAGAAGCAATCACCACACACCTGAGTTCTAATTATTTTGCAACTATGGCCCCTTACTTACAATTCTCCCACAAGTGGAAAGATCTCATAATCTACTCTGTTAAACTCACTTTACATGTCTGAATAAGGTCATTGCCCACTATTTCCCTCCCCCCCCCCAATCTTCTAGCCGCCACAGAATATAGACCCAAACCTGTCCACACTCTCTTGATAGGACAAACCTCTTATCCCAAGATCTAGCCTGGTGAATCTCCTTTGGACTGACTCCATTATTATAAGGTGTCACCCAAAACTGTGCACAGTATTCCAGGTATAACTTCAACAATATCCCGCACAACTGTAACAAGAATTCCCTATTCTTAAACTCCAAACCCTTCTCAATAAAAGCAAATATGAAACATACCTTCTTAGTTCCTAATTGGGCTTGCCGACTATGCTTTTATGATTCATGCACTAGAGCACCTCAATCCCTTTGAACTCCACTCATTCACAGTTGCAATTTAGATAATAATCCACCTTTTGATTAGTCTAACCAAAATATATGACCTCACACTTCCCCTCGGGGTTTCCCAACCTGGGTTCCACAGAGCCCTTTGTTATGGTAAGGCTCTGTGGCATAAAACAGGTTGGGAACCCCCGCTTCCCCCAATAAAACTCATTTGCCTGGTTTTCACCCACTCACTTAGTCTATCCATATCCGCCTGTCTGTTGTAGAACAGATAGTGTAGCAGTAAGTCTAACACTACTATAGCATCAGTGACTGGGGTTCAATTCCACCGCTATCTGTAAGGAATTTGTATGGTTTCCTTCAGGCGTTCCAGCTTCCTGTACGTATAGCTAGGGTGCCTAAGACTTTTGCACTGTACTTTGTATGTTATGTCTTTCCAGTTAACAAATATCTACTGAGCTAATACAAAGCTAAATGCTCTTATTTCTGTTTCCCAACCATCTTCCTGTTTTATCAATATACAGTATTGTGCAAAAGTCTTAGGCACCCTCAGAATTTTACACAATACTATACAAGTTAGTTGGGTGGCAGGGTGGAGATACATCTCTACCAAAGGACTCTACCATACCCCCTTATATGCCACAGCTTTTGACATCATACTTCGTACTCTTTGGAAGATCGAGCTTGAAGGTAGAATATGGGGTCCACATCCATAGATTCCTCAAAGTTGCCAAGCAAGTTGACAGGATGGTTCAGGAGGTTTATGGTGAGTTGACCTTCATTAATCGGGGGATTGAATTCAAGAGCTGCAAGCTAACATTGCAGAATGCTGAAAGGCCTAGACAGAGTAGATGTAGAAATGGTGTTTCCAATGGCGTGAGAGTCTAGGACAAGAGGGCACAGCCTCAGGATAGAGGGGTGTCCATTCAAAACAGAGATGCGGAGAAATTCCTTTAACCAAAGGCAGGTGAATTTGTGGAATTTGTTGCCACATGCAGCTGTGGAGGGTGTATTTAAGGCGGAGATTGTTAGGTTCTTGATTGGACATGGCATCAAAGGTTACAGGGAGAAGGCCGGGAACTGGGGTTGAGGAGGAGAGAAAAAAGGATCAGCCATGATTGAATGGTGGAACAGACTCAATGGGCCAAATGGCATGATTCCACTCCTATGTCTTATGGTCTATAAAACTCTGGTTAGACCACACTTGGAATATTGTGTTCAGTTCTGGTTGCCTCATTATAGGAAGGACGTGGAAGCACTTGAGAGGGTACAGAGGAGATTTACCAGGATGCTGCCTGGATTAGAAAGGACATTTTATGAGGATAGATTGAGTGAGCTCAGGCTTTTCTCTTTGGAGACAACGTGGATGAGAGGTGACTTGATAGAGATGTGTAAGATTATAAGAGGATGGATAGAGTGGACGGCCAAACATTTTCCCCAGGGCGAAAGTAGCTAATATGAGGGGGCATAATCTTAAACTGATTTGAGAAGAGTACGGGGGGATGTCGGGGTAGGATTTTTTACACAGAAAGCAGTAAGCGCATTCTGCCACTGTTGGTGGTAGACACAGATATTTAGCAACATTTAAAGTAATCTTGTCTCTCCTCAGTTGTGTTATGACTTTCCAGATGTTCAGCTACTACATCTTAATAATAACCCTCTGCCTCTTTTACACAGGACCAAGAGGAGACCATTCAGCCCCTCATATTGGGAGCATCAAATCATGCATCTGATATACAGGAGTGGGACAGTTAGCTGTTCAGCTTTTTTTAACTAGGAACAAGAGACCCTGGAAGCCCTGCTATTTTCAAAGTCAAAGTAAGATTTATTATCGCAGTGCATATATTATCTTGAGATTCATTTTCTTGCAGGCATTTACAGGAAAATAAAGAAATACAACTTATGAAAAATAATACATAATCAAAACTGACAACCAACGTGCAAAAGAAGACAAACTGTGCAAAATTAAAAAATACTGAAAACATGAGCTGTAGAGTCCTTGAAAGAGAGTCTGTAGGTTGTGGGATCAGTTCAGAGTTACAGCGGAGTGAAGTTATCCACACCGGTTCAGGAGGCTGATGGTTAGAGGGTAATAACTGTTCTTGGACATACGCTTCAGGAGCCTGATGGATGCAGTCTGAACCTGGTGGTGTGGGACTTAAGGCTCCGATGATAATAGCGAGATGGTGGGGACAGTGGGGGGCTTCTTGATGATGGATGCTGCCTTCTTGTGGCAGCTCTCCTTGTAAGTGTGCTCAGTGGTGGGGAGGGCTTCACCTGTGATGGTGGACTGGGTTGTATCCAGCATTTTCTGTAGACTTCTCCACTCCCGAGCATTGGAGTTTCATTACTAGGTGTTTCTACATATGTTGGCCTTTTGTTCTTCTCAATCAGGGGTTCCCAACCTTTTTTATATGCTATGGATCAATACCAGGAAGCAAGGGGTCTGTAATAGTAGAGGTCAGGACTTTGGAAGGAGCTGTTCATGTCACATCAGTCAATCACTGCGGCCCAGGCCAATTATCTGCTGGCTGTTGTCTTAATTGCCCTCAGCATTGCTCACTTCAGAGAAACAGCTGAGATTAATACCTGAATGAGTCAGAGCGACTGGAGAGGCTGTGATTTTCGTAGAGTTTTACACAGTCCTGGGCGCGTGAGGCACAGCCTGGAGGGATCCTGAGGCAAGGTTCCCGAGAGTGAAGGTGACCCTGGGTGTCTGCTTGCTATACGGGGTTCGGCGCCGCTCCCAGAACCCTCACCTCTGCTCCGATGTATCGATACTGCAGGCTACGCATAGATTTCAGATTCATATTTGATTTATCACACGTACAGTGAAATGTGCCCAGAAGACTGTAAGGGATAGGGACATAATTAGGCCATTCGGCCCATTAAGTCTGCCCTGTCATTCCATCATGGCTGATTTATTATGCCCCTCAACCCCATTCTCCTGCCTTCTCCACATAACCTTTGATGCCATTTCTAATCAAGAACCTATCAACCTCCACTTTAAGTATGCCTAACGACTTGGTCTCCACAGCCGTCTGTGGCAATGAATTCCACAGGTTCACCATACTCTGCCTGAAGAAATTCCTCCTCCTCTCTGTTCTAAAGAGACATCCTGTATTCTGAATCTGTGCCCTCTCGTCCCAGACTCCCCAACTACAGGAAGCATCCCCTCCACGTCCATTCTATCTAGGCCTTTCAATATTCAATAGGTCTCAGTCAGATCTCCCCTCATTCTTCTAAACTCTAGTGAGCACAGACCCAGAGCCATTAAAATCTCCTCATATATTAACTCCTTCATTCCTGGGATCATTCTTGTGAACCTCTTCTGGACCCTCTCCAATGCCAGCACATCTTTTCTTGGATAAGGGGCCCAAAACTGTTCCCAATACTCCATGTGCAGTCTGACGAATGCTTTATAAAGCCTCAGCACTACATCCTTGTTTCTGTGTTCTAATCCTCTCAAAATGAATGCAAATATTGCAGTTGCTTTCCCTGTCACTGACTCAACCTGCAAGTTAACCTTTAGGGAATCCTGGATAAGGAATCCCAAGTTCCTTTGCACCTCTGATTTCTGAATTTGCTCCCTGTGTAGAAAATAATCTACACCTTTATTCCTTCTATCAAAAAACATGACCATATGCTTCCCTACACTGCAAGGTTATATGCCATCTCGATTGCAGTTATGCTGTCTTTAACTTCCCTCGTCAGCCACCATTATCTCATCCTCCCCTTAGAATACTGCTTCCTTGTGGCATATCTGTCCAATGCCTTCTCAATTGCTCCCAGAAACTTCAGCCATTATTATTCTGCTGTCATCCCTACTAGTGTTCCCTTGCAATCAACTTTGGCCAGCTCCTCTCTCGTGCCTCTGTAGTTCCTTTTAGTAATACTGATACATCTGATTTTAGCCTCTCCCTCTCAAATTGCAGGATGAATTCTATCATATTACAATCGCTTCTCCCCTAAGGGTTCCTTTATTTTAAGCTCCCTAATACGAAGGTAAAGGAACTCTTAGGAGGCAGTGATTATAATATGATAGAGTTCACCCTGAGGTTTGAAAAGGAAAAGCTAGTAAACGACCAACACACCCAAGGTTTTCAACATGGCATGCCCACAGTGCTCAGCAGAATGACACATAACAAAACAGAACGTAACAGCAACAAAGCAACAACAGCGAAACAAACCTTGTCCCTTCCTCCCTACCAATGCAGATACACAGCCCTCTAACCCCAAGACAGGCCATCTGTAGCCTCCAGCCTCCAGCCTCCAGCAGACTTGTGGATTCACAAACATTGGGACCCAGTGTCCCCAGATGACTCGCAGAGGTTTGCTGACCCAGAGTCCAGCCGTCTGGCCTCGACCTCTAGACTTCCAATGGAACTTCATACTTTGTTCCAGACCTCCAATTGACTTTTGGTCTTCAATCTATATGTCTGATTGACGTTCAGACTTTGATCTGGACTTCCAATTGACCTTTGGTCTTCGATCCAGACTTTAAATCATATTTCAGGCTTCGATCTTCAGTATTGACCCAGAACTCACAGGTGATGATGAATGACATTGAATGCCCAAGTTGATACTGATTCTGTTATGGCTATTATTCCATTATGGACTTATTGAGTATGACCACGAGAAAATGAATCTCAGGATTGTATATGCTGACATGTATGTACTTTGTTAATAAATTTACTTATAACTTTGAACGAGGAATCTGAATGAGGGCCTGACCTTGAGGCCTCAAATGGAGACTCGCCAATGACAAGACCCCAAAATTAGGCCTCGAACTCTGTTGTCACCAGTTACAGGACCCTGAACATTCTCTCTGTCCTGCTGGCCCAACGTCTGACCACTCCCTTACCAGTTGCCTTCAACTCCGGCCGGTCCTCTAATTCCCCCACAGCCTTGCCCCTGACTCCTAATTCCCCTCTCTGTCCCCAAATCCAACCCTATGAACCTAAAAAAACTCTAAAAAAATTGTAAAAAAAACTTTTTTTAAAAATTCCACCATTACTGCTTGTAGTTGTTGAAACAGACTAGTGTTTAACAAAGACATCCACTTGGACGGTTTTGAATTTATGGAGACACAAGAAACTGCAAATGCTGGAATCCAGAGTAACACACGAAGAGCTGGTGGGTCAGGCGGCATCTGTGGAGGGAGTGGATGGTTGATGTTTTGAGATTTGACTCTTCAGACGCCAGGCCTGGCTTTGGAAATGGGTTGGCTAGCTGGAGGGTGATGCACCATCAATAACTCACTCTGAGACGTAAGAAGCGAGATATTGGCTTTTATTGACTGGAAGAATGAACAACACTACATCCTGGAGAATGAGGCCGGGCATCAGGCCTCAATCGCCTTTATACAGGGGTCTGTGGGAGGAGCCACAGGAGCAGTCCAGACAGGTATATGTAGTTCACCACAGAGGGTCAGTTAACTTTCAATTATTTTTGGCTTTCTTAGCAAATTTCTACAGATGTACTGTGGGGAGCATTCTGACTCGTTTCATCACTGTCTGGGACGGAGGGGCCACACTGCCCGGGATCGGAAAAAGCTGCGAAGTATGGTAAACTCAGCCAGCTCCATCTGGGCCACTAGCCTCCCCAACATCAAAGACACCTTTAAAAGGTGATAGCTCAAAAAAGTGGCATCCATCATGAAAGATGCCCTCTTCTCATTGCTACCATCGGGGAGGTGGTTCAGGAGCCTGAAGGCACACACTTCAGGAACGGCTTCTTCCCCTCTACCATCTGTTCAATGCACAACTAACCAATGAACGTGACCTCACTACTTTGATCTCATTTTCAAGATCAATTTATTTTTTACATACTCTGATTGTAACTTATTGTAAGGTTTTATGCCTGCACTGTACTGCTGCTGCAAAGCAACACATTTTATGCCAGTGATAATAAAACTCATTCCGATTCTGATTAACATTTTAAATGATTTCTAAGTGTTCAATGCCTTCATTTATTTATATTAATTACTTTCTTTATCTGACTAGTTTTTAGATGGCCCTGATAATCAGAGACATTTAAAAACTGTAAAGATCGCTGATAGCTTTAACAGGTGGCAGAGACCCACCACCAGCGATACCTTCTGTCTAAGCCCAGAACACCTCCTAAGGCTTCGCTGCTGTTTGGACGACACCATCTGGCTCTGGGGTGCAGACAGCCAGAAAGACTGTCCTTCCACATTGAGTCCTCGGCCTCAATACCTTATTGTGCAACCGGATCTTCAATTTCTTCACTCGCAGACCCCAGTCAGTTCGGATTGACGACATCTCCTCTATGACCTCCATCAGCACAAGAGCACCACAAGGCTGTGTGATTAGCCCCCTGTTCCACTCACTTTACATGTGACGACTGTGCTGCTAAGTGCAGCCCCTGTGCCACATTCACGTTGGCTGATGACGCCACTGTTACAGGCTGAATCAAAGGCGGTGAGGAATCAGCATATATGAGGGAAACTGAAAATCTGGCTGAGTTGTGCCACGACGACAACCTCTCACCCAATGTCAGCGAGACCAAGGAACTGATTGATTTCAGGAGAGGGAAACCAGAGGTCCCTCAGCCAGTCCTCATCAGGGGATCAGGGAGTGCAGAGTAGGTTCACGAGGTTGATACCCGGGATGACAGGACTGTCATACGTTGAAAGATTGGAGCGACTGGGCTTGTATACACTGGAATTTAGAAGGATGAGAGGGGATCTGATTGAAACATATAAGATTATTAAGGGACTGGACACGCTAGAGGCAGGAAACATTTTCCCGATGTTGGGGGAGTCCAGAACCAGAGGCCACAGTTTAAGAATAAGGGGTAGGCCATTTAGAACAGAGTTGAGGAAAAACTTTTGCACCCAGAGAGTTGTGGATCTATGGAATGCTCTGCCTCAGAAGGCAGTGGAGGCCAATTCTCTGGATGCTTTCAAGAAAGAGTTAGATAGAGCTCTTAAAGATAGCAGAGTCAAGGGATATGGGGAGAAGGCAGGAACGGGGTACTGATTGTGCATGATCAGTCATGATCACATTGAGTGGCAGTGCTGGCTCAAAGGGTCCTGGCTCTTTGATAGGTGCTGGCTCCTGCACCTATTGTCTATTGTCTATCAGAGGTGGGGAGGGCTAGTGACTTTAAATTCCTCAGTGTTATCATTTCAGAGGACCTGCCCTGGGCCCAGCACATAAGTGCAATCATGAAGAAGGCACGGCAGTGATGCTACTTCCTTAGGAGTTTGCGAAAGTTCTGCATGTCATCTAAAACTTTGACAAACTTCTATAGATGTGGAGAGGAGAGTACATTGACTGGCTGCATCACGGCCTGGTATGGAAGCACCAATGCCCTCAAACAGAAAATCCTACAGAAAGTAGTGGATATCATCATGGGTAAAGCCCTCCCCATCACTGAGGACATCTACATGGGGCATTGTTACAGGAAAGGAGCATCCATCATAAAGGAACCCCACCTTGAAGAGTTTGTGCTCTCTTCTTACTGCTGCAAATAGGAAGAAGGTACAGGAGGCTCAAGGCTCACCACCAGGTTCGGGAACAGTTATTACCCCTCAACCATCAGGCTTCACTCAACTTTACTTGCCCCATCACTGAACTTTTCCCACAATCTATGGAGTCATTTTCAAGGGTTCTTCATCTCATGTTCTTGATATTTATTGTTTTTTTTTTTCTCAGCTCAAGCTAGTAAAACCTGAGGTAGGGGCATAGCCAAGTACACTCATTCTCAATTGCTAGGAACTTCCAGACTACTTTAGTGGAGTTTAATATTGTGGCTTTCTGAAGATTTACATAAATATTGTTGTGTAAACCTAATTGCTTAATGCAATTATGTAATGACTTTGGGATAATACCAGTTGTAGATATTACCATCGGGACGATGTATACCCTGTTCATGTTCCATAGTCTTTCAATTTCCTCTTTTAATTCAGCATATTTCTGGTGTTTTTCACTCAGTGATTTCTGTAAGTTATGTGTGTATGGAATGGCGATATCTATTAAGTAAGTTGTTCATGCCTGTTTATCCTGTAATATTATATCCAGATGGTTATTATTGATTGTCCCATCTGTAATAATGGATCAGTCATAATATAATTTGTGGGACTCTGATTATAAAACTGGATCATGCTTGTGTATATTACTATATGGAGTCATTTATGACTTCGTATTTTAAAGCAAGATTTTGGAGAATTATGTTTGATTGTGCCTGTGTAAGTAATCAGATTGAGTTAAACTGCTGCCGGACCCTGCAACGTGTTGGGATTGTTTCTGGTTTCTCTTTGCATTTTCTGCATTTACCGTCTTGAATTTGCTGGTCTCTTATGATGTATTTTTCATCATTTCTTTGTGTTAGCCACCTGGTTCTATATTGCCAAAAGGAAACCCCTCTGTTTCTGGGAACAGGTCTCCAACTCTGAGCCGGTCATTTGACGCTTCCTTGTCAACATCTGGTCTGTTCAGACCATGGGGATGTCTTCCATGGAGGGTCATGCTCTTCCATTGGTTCACTTCTCCTTCTATAGTGATAATTTCTTCATTTTTCTGGGCTGTGTTTTCATTTAAGTTTAGCGGTGCGGACTTCTCATCGGGATTACATATGCCCACCCGGAGTGCTGAGTTCTGTTTTTATTGATGAAGGTATATATTGAAGTTCATTGTGTAAATTTTTAATGTCTTGTTATCCCTCTTCCTCCTTCTGTCCTCGTTAGTGTTAATATAAGTGTGTTCAAGTGTACATAGTGTTTTCTAGAATCTGTCATTTCAATTTTTATTTTTCTTTGTAAATTTTCCAGACTGGTTTTCAGACCATATTATGCCAAAACAAAACTACATTAATATGGGTAGTGCAGAAACGTTTATTGCCTTTGTTCTATTTGGCATATTTTCTTAAGCCTTGAAGTAAACTCTTGTAGAAAGTTTTCCTTTTATTGCATTGTGATCTATTTTCTCTGCTTTTTGGTATTCCAGATATGTTTCATTCCATCCATCGGTTGTATTGCATCCTGCTGCTCTGTTTTATATTCAATTAGCTCTATCGCACCTTTCTTTATGTTTAATGTTCTGCACTTATCTAGTCCAAAGTTCATGTTTATATCTCTGGAAAATAGCCCTACTATTTGAATTAATTGTTTTCACTTTACTGATGAAGGAGCGTATAATTTCAAATCGTCCACCTATAGAAGGTGAGTCAAGGTATAAGTTGTTTGGTTGTCTCTGATTTGATACCCTATTTTCATCAGTTTCAGTAGAGAGCAGGTTTAAAGCTCGACAAAACCATAGTGGGGTTAGAGAGTCGCCCTAAAAAATGCCTCAGTTTAGTTTAATAACCATGGTTGTTCTTTTTTGGTTGTTAATAGATAGGGTGATTACAGTAGCCAATGCTTCATCAGATGTTGCAGGAATTTAACAAGTATTTGGTGTAGTTCATATATATTAAGAGCTTCTATTAACCATGAGTGTGAGACAGAATCAAATGTTTTCTGGTAGTCAATGTAGCAGCACGAAAGATTTCTGTTTTTCCACCGGGCTTGATTTAGAATTATGGAATCTATTATCAGATGTTCTTTACATCCTTTCATACCCTCAAGGCATCCTTTCTGCTCTTCTGCGAGTATATTGTGGTTATCGAAGTGAGTGGTGATTAGTTGCTACACTTTTATATATAGTTTGTAAACAAGTAATAGGAAGATATTTTGAAGGGTCATTTATGATTTCCCCTTTAGGTAAGAGATGTGGTTT
Organism: Hemitrygon akajei; assembly: GCF_048418815.1. Lineage (NCBI taxonomy): Eukaryota > Metazoa > Chordata > Chondrichthyes > Myliobatiformes > Dasyatidae > Hemitrygon > Hemitrygon akajei. The sequence goes on from NC_133154.1 coordinate 6,476,816, forward strand.
AGCTTCTGTTAGAACATCAGGTGCGTCTTCAGGATTTTTAAGAAAATTGTTGAGATCTATTAATGTGTATATATTAATACATACAGTATATTAATATATATAATATCATTATTATTATTTCTAATTTTTTTCTTTCTCTCTGTATTTGCACAGTTTGGTACTTTTTACACATTGGTTGTCCGCCCTATTGGTGCACTCGTTCATTGACTCTATTGTGATCATTTGATTTATTGAGCGGGCCAGCAAGAAAATGAATTTCAGGATAGTAGAACACCCAAAATACTGGAGGAACTCAGCAGGCCAGGCAGCATCTATGGAAAAGAGCAAACGGTCGATATTTCAGGCCGAAACCCTTCGGCAGGAGAGTATGCGGATATTTCTCGGTATAGTATATGGCGACATAAATGTACTTCGATACTAAATTTACTTTGAACTTTAAATTTTGAACATAGGGCCCAGCTGAGCATCAAGGGATAGGGAGCACAAGCTGCGACTCTGGGCACCGTGCTTGGCCCAGCTCAATCTATCCCATTGTGCGGTCGCAAATAATTTAATCAGTTAGGTAGTTATGTCAGTCCAATCAGTTGGCACATCATCACCTCGGGAGGAAATCCATAACACGAAAGATCCTGCAGATATCGGAAATCCAGAGTAACACACTCTCATCAGGGAGGAGGCTACGTAGCATCCACATCAGGGCCACCAGACTCAAAAACAGTCGCTTCCCCCAAGCAGTAAAGCTGGTCAGCACCTCCACTCCTCCACACCCCCGACCACCACTGCTTTGCCATCTCTTGACAGTTACCTTTTGTACCAACACTCTTGTACCCAGCGTTACCTATGTGCATACAATCAATTTTACGTACATAAGTGATCTTATGTATTTATATTTACTGTGTTTTTTATTATTCTGTTCTTTATCTTACTGTGGGGTTTTTGTGCTGCATTAGGTCCAGAGTAGCTCATTCCCCTTTACACTTGTGTACTGGAAATGACATTAAACAATCTTGTCTCTTGAATCTTGAATTTAAAAAGCTGGAGGAACTTAGCAGGTCAGGCAGCATCAATGGAGAGGAATAAGAGTTGATGTTTTGGGCCAAGACCTTCTGACCTTCCTCTCCATAGACGTGGCGTGACCTTTTGAGTTCTTCCAGCATTTAGTGGATGTAACCCCCAGCACTCAGTGGAAGGGTACCTCTCTCTGCTGGCTTAAAAAAAACTGTGTGTCTGAGTCTCGGATCATTCAGCAAAACTCATCAATGTGCCCATGAAGATGTCTACTGGGGATAGTCCCATTCGTCTGCAATTGGCCTATATCCTTCAAAAATTTTGCTGTCTAGCTTTCTCTGGCCTTATCTGGCAGCTCGTTCCATATACCCCCTCCTCCCTACCCTGCTTGAGTGAAAAAGCTTCATCTCAGGTCCCTTTATGTATTTTATTTTATTTTATTTTATTTAGGGATACAGCACAGAGCTATTATCATCATGAGAGATCCCCACCACCCAGGCCATGTCTTTTTCTCACTGGTGCCATCAGGTAGAAGGTACAAGAGCCTCAGGACTCACACCACCAGCTTTAAGAACAGTTACTACCTCTCAACCATCAGGCTCTTGAACAAAAGGGGATGACTACACTCACTTTCCCGTCCATTGAGATGTTCCCACAACCAATGATCTCACTTTAAGGACTCTTTATCTCATGTTCTAGTTATTTATTGCTATTTATTTATATTTGCATTTGCACAGTTTGTTGTCTTCTACACTCTGGTTGATCTTTCATTGATCCTGTTATAGTTACTATTCTACAGAGTTGCCAAGTATGCCTGCGGGAGAATGAATCTTAAGGTTGTATATGGTGACATATATGTACTCCGATAATAAAATTTACTTTGAACTTTGAACTTTGAGTAGGCCCTTCAAGCTGTACTGCCATAGCAACACACAACAACTCCTATTTAACCCTAAACTAATCACAGGACCATTTACAATAACCAATTAACCTTAACTGGTATGACTTTGTACTGTGGGAGGAAACCAGAGACCCCGGAGGAAAGCTACACATTCCATGGGGAAGGTGCACACAGACTCCTTATAGAGGACGCTGGAATTGAACTCTGATCTCTGGAACACGCTGAGCTCTAATAGTGTTATGCTAACAACTACAGTACTGTAGTTTTAGACTGTGCTTCAGGGTAAAACAAAAGTTCAAGGTTTAAACAAAAGGTTTAAATCAAGGTTTAAGATTGAAGTTTACTAGTCACGAGTCTATCGAAACATCTGGTAAAATCCATCATTTGTGTAAACAGCCTATGCACCTGTGGACATACTGGGAGCATCACACAAGTGTCAACACACATTCCAGCACCAACATAGCACGCTCACAGAACACAACAAGCAATAGACAACAATGGCAAAATCAAGCCCCCTTCCCCAAACAAATACAGTCCCCTAATCCCAGGCTCCAGCACATGTGAATTCAGGCCTGGAGACAATAGACTTCAACCTCCCCAGTGAATTAAAATCTTTCAGTTACAGTAACATCACTGAACCTTTCTCTGCACCCTTTCGAGTTTTATGTCATCCTAGAATCACAGAGCAAAGTGAGGCCCATTCTGTTCATTACACAGTGAACTGATGATGCTTGTTGCATCCTCCAGAACAACTTATCATCTGTCCTTCTCAAGGATACAGCCATTTTCTAAACTTTTTCACATCTGCAAGCCAAATACCTGAGCAATCACATTGTCAGTTTCACCAGTGTCACGATCGTGGCGGGGGGTTCTTCACCAACGACAATGAGACGACCTACAGAGAGGAGGTACAAGTGCCCACGTCCTGATGCCAAGCAAATAACCTCTTCCTCGATGCCAACAAGGCAAAGGAGATGGTTATTGCCCGCAGGAAAACCCACACCACCTTTATATCGGCGGCTCAGCAGTGGAAACTACAAGAAGGTTCAAACCCCTGGGAGTGCCCATCTCGTACAACGTCTCACGGTGCCGGAACAAGTCCTCCACAGCCGAGGAAGCTCATCGACCCTGTACTTCCTGGGGAAGGCAGAAAAGAGCTGGGCTCCGCGCATCGACAATCGTGACCTTCTGCGGACGCACAGTGGAGGGCGTCCGAACATGCCACGTCACTGTGTGGAGTGAAAACTGCATTGCAGCAGGCAGGAAGGCACCTACAACAGGTAGACAAAACTTCCCAACAACGTTGCAAGAGCCATATATGCAAAAAGGAGCCAGAGAAAAAAAAGGTCAGCAATATTATGAAGGCCACCCACCTTGCTTATGGACTGTTTGTCCCACGGCCCATCAAGGAAGAGGCTACACAGCATACACACCAGGGCAATAAGACTCAAAAAGGAACTTCCCTCAGGTCACCAGGCTGATTAACACCTCCACCCTCTAACTCACTCCATCACCAATACATCTGCATTATTAAATGTCAGTGTATGTACATACAATCAATGTACATAACAGTTACTTGTAGATTGTGTTTTATAGGATTGCTTATTCCATCCAATCCTGGGATGGGTATCAACAGAAAGTATCCAGACTTTTCCACCAATCATAGCACAAACAGGGAAAGAACCAGTTCTTACCTTGTCTGCCATAATCATCGAAGAACCACCGTGTATTCCAAGAATTGGGATCATAGTCTGAGCGGAAATAAAATCCAAAATTTCTGCAATGGACTCGTGATCGGTGTCGTCACCAAACACCACGCCGTGCATCTTCATCCCGGACATGAGGTCGCACACGCGTGTGATGATGCTCTTGGGGTCGGTCTCGTTGACCGTGACCTGTACCACGTTGGGGTCAATGGGCAAGTGTTGGAAATCATCTTTGTTCAGAACGTCTTTGATGTCCATCTCGCAGGATGTGCCTCCGAGGATCACGGCAATGTTCAGGGTGGGGTTGCTCTTCAGGATTCCTTTCGCCCAAACCACATGAGACACGAGAATTAATAAAACCTTCAGGAATTGCAAGCCCATGTGCCTCATCTTCATTGAATTTATTCCCTGCAATAGAGAATCCAGGTGTTAAAACACAGTAAACAGCATTTCTCAAACACAAAGCAAACATGCAAGATTAAATGACTTGTCAAATGAAGAGCATTTGATGGCTCTGGGCCTGTATTAACTAGAATTCAGAAGATTGACGGTGACCTAATTTAAACCTATTGAAGGCCTTGATAGAGTAGATGTTTCCTATGGTGGGGGAGTCTAAGACCAGAGGACACAGCCTCAGAATAGAGGGGCCTCCTTTTAGAATGGAGATGAGGAGGAATTTTTTAGCCAGAGGGTCGTAAATCTATGGAATTCTTTGCCACAGGCAGCTGAGGAGGCCAAGTCTTTACGTATATTTAAGACAAAGGTGGATAGATTCTTGATTGGTCAGGGCACAAAGGGATATGAGGAGAAAGCAGGAGATTGGGGCTGAGAGGAAAATGGATCCGCCATGATGAAATGGCAGAGCAGACTCGGTGAGACAAATTGCCTAATTCTGCTCCTGTATCTCATGGTCAGGACAGGTTGAATGGCTGATTTTTCCCTGTGGACTTATTGACATGCACTCAGTCCACTCAGTTCAATAATGAACTGAAACATTATTAGGTACACCTGTACACCTGCTTGTCCATGTAAATATCTAATCAGCCAATCATATGGCAGCAACTCAATGCATAAAAGCATGCAGACATGGTCCAAAGGTTCAGTTGTTGTTCAGACCAAACATCAGAATGGGGAAGAAATTTGATCGAAGTGACTTTGACTGTGGAATGATTGTTGGTGCCAGATGGGGTGGTTTGAGTATCTCAGAAACTGCTGATATCCCGGGATGTTCATGCACAACAGCCTCTAGAGTTTCACCAGCGGTGCAAAAAGCAGAAAGAAACATGCAGTGAGCGGCAGGTGAAAATGCCTTGTTAATGAGCGAGATCAGAGGAGAACGGCCAGACTGGTTCGAGCTGACAGGAAGGCGACAGTAACTCAAATAACCACACGTTGCAACAGTGGTGTGAAGAAGACCATCTACAGTTGCACAACACGTCGAATTTTGAAGCGGATAGGCTACGGCAGCAGCAGACCATGAACATATACTCAGTGGCCACTTCATTGCATACGGGAGGTACCTAATATAGTGACCGCTGAGTAACTGCCTTCATGACTTCAGACGTATTCCAATACTTGATGCTTGCTGTTGTATGTATACATTATATGAATGTATAAGTTCAAAGTACATTTTTGTCACCATTACAACCCTGAGATTTGTTTTCCTGCAGACAATCACCCTGACACTGGACAGACACTCTGCAGTGATGGCACCGAGCAATTGACAGTTGCCGACCCTCTCCACTGATGAGGACTGGCACTTGGAGATCCTGCTCCTGAAGTCAATAATCATCTCCTTGGTCTTGCTGACGTTGAGTGAGAGGGTGTTGTTGTGGCACCACTCAGCCAGATTTCCAATCTCCCTCCTGTGTGCTGATTCATCACCACCTTTGAGTCAGCCCATGACAGTGGTGTCATCAGCAGACTTTAATATGGTATTGGGACAAGCGAGCGGAGCAGGGGGCTAAGCCCTAATTACTCCTAAACTGAGGAAGGAGTCAGACTGAGTTTTACCCCTTCATCTACAGATGTGCGCTCGAGAGTATAATGGCTGGCTACATCACAGCCTGGTACGGAAACATCAATGCCCTTAAACAGAAAATCCTACAAAAAGTAGTGGATATGGCCCAGTTCATCATGGGTAAAGCTCTCCACACCACTGAGCACATCTACATGGAGTGTTGTCAGAAGAAAGCAGCATCCATCACCAAGGGCCCCCTCCATCCAGGCCATGCTCTCTTCTCACTGCTGCCATCAGGAAGAAGGTATAAGAGCCTCAGGTCTCATACCAACAGATTCAGGAACAGTTATTAGCCCTCAACCATGATAACTTCATTTAAGTTCACTTGCATCTTGCATGCCATCTTGGACAATGACTCCCATCCACTCCATAATGTACTGGTTAGGCACAGGAGTACATTCAGCCAGAGACTCGTTCCACCGAGATGTAACACTGAGCGGCATAGGAAGTCATTCCTACCTGTGGCCATCAAACTTTACAACTCCTCCCTCGGAGTGTCAGACACCCTGAGCCAATAGGCTGGTCCTGGACTTATTTCCACTTGGCATGATTAACTTATTATTATTTAATTATTTATGGTTTTATATTGCTATATTTCTTCACTATTCTTGGTGCGGCTGTAATGAAACCCAATTTCCCTCGGGATCAATAAAGTATGTCTGTCTGTCTGTCTATTAACCCATCATTGAAATGTTCCCACAAGCTACGGACTCACTCTCATGGACTTTTCATCTCACCTTCTCAATATTTATTGCTTATTTATTTATTTATTATTATTCTTTATTTCTTTTTGTATTTGCAAGGTTTGTTGTCTTTTGAAGACTTGTCCACCCTTTTGTTGTGGTCTTTCATTTATTCTATTACAGGTATTGGATTTATTGAGTATGCCTGCAAGAAAATGAATCTCAGGGTTGTAAGTGGTGACATTTAAATACTTTGATAATAAACTTACTCTGAACTTTGAACTTTGGGAGACACACTGGATATGGAAAGCATTAAGGACACTGGTAAACCAGATATAGGTTTAGCAGTAAGCAGTAGTTTTGTGGTCACCGTTGCAGAGATTATCTCTTTTACTAGTTCAATATTTGTACCTTAATTTAATTTCCCCTCATGCACTTGCAGGGAATTCAAGCTCTTATCTCGGGATCAATAGTCCTGTAATGTTACAATATAACTCTACCTTTTGCTGTCACTGGTGTGCATTAAACTGCCCACATGAAGCAACCGAGGCAAAATAATTCTTAAAAATAACTACACTACATTGTACCTGGTGTAATGATACTCCAATAATCCTCCATCTGGTTGTTAAGAAATCCCCAAGGTTCAGTATGTCTCACTAGGTTTCGTTTCCATCAGCACTCCCTTTAAAGCTCCTAAGGCCTCATTTTTTTAAACATATCAAAGTCCTGGAAAAGAACCTGGTGTTTTCCCGGTGTATATGACACATAAATTCTTCTCGGGCTTTCAGCCAGGTCCAGGTGTCAAGCTCAACTAATGTTTTAATGACAAACTCTGCCATCTTTATCAGGAATGATGTCTCGGCATAACTAGTCTGGTAGCGGATATACCCAACTCCTGTCTTCCATCCACCTGATTGGTTAGTTCTTAAACAGGAGAGCGGACACCTGATTGGTTGAGGACTAACCAATCAGGTGGATGGAAGGCGGAAGTTGAGTATATATATATCCGGACGAGACACGTCCAGGTATCATCCCTGATGAAAACAGCAGAGTTTGTCCTCGAAACATCAGTTAAGAGCAACACCTGGACCTGGCTGGAAGCCCAAGAAGAGTTATTTCTTATTTTCTACACTCATTTTAAACTAAACCCCTTACACTACCGTGTAATACGTAAATAACAGCAAACTAAACTTGATGAGATATTAATAGAAGCAATACTAAATGGTATGGAAAATCTGTCATCTAAATGCCAAAAGTTCAAGACAAACTTTGCAAGATATTATTTATTTATTGAGATAGAGCATGGAGTAAGCCCTTCCAGTTCTTTGAGCAATGCCACTCAACAAATCCCCCTATTTAACCCTAGCCTAATCATGGGCCAACTTACAATGACCAATTAATCTACCAACTAGTACATCTTTTGGACTGTGGGAGGAAACCGGGACACCCGGAGGAAACGCACACAGTCACGAGGAAAAGTGGCCTGAATTGCTGGTACTGTAAGGCACTGTGCTAATCACCATGCTACCATGCCGCCTCGTATCTGAGAAAGGACAAGCTGGCATTGAGAGGACTAGAATACAAAAGCAAGGTTGCAATACTGAGGGTGTGTAAGGCATTCGGCAGACCTCACTCAGAGTACTGCGAGCAGTTTTGGACCTCTGCTGGCATTGGAGAGGGTCCAGAGGTGGGGCATGAGACTGATCCCAGAAATGAAAGGGTATGAGGAGTGTGTGATGGCTCTGGGCCTGTACTCACTGGAGTTTAGAGGACTGAGGGGTGGAGGATCTCACTGAAAGCTATTGAGTATTTAAAGGTCTGGATAGGGTGGACATGGAGAGGATGTGGGGTAGTCTAGGACCAATACATTGGCTATAACAGTATTTAATATGCAGGCAAATTATTTCTTGATTAGTCAAAGTTTATGAAGAGAAGGCAGAAAGATGGGGTTGAGAGAGAACATAAATCAGCCATGATGGAATGGTGGAACAGACTTAATGCTAAATGGCTAAATTCTTCTCCTGTTTCTGATGATCTTATACCATCTTCGGCAGTCTCCCAGATCAAATAGGATAATCCACTGAAGATCTGTGGATTCTGAGGTAGGAGGTGCCAATAGGTAGGCATATAAGTAATTTGTGCACCCCTTCCACTGTTAACACTAGGCCATCTTAAATGCTTCATCCACACTTGCAGCAGCCATAAGCCACTCATCCCCTGGAATCAGCAGAGATGTTGCAATTCTTCCAAGGAGGCATTCAACACATCCTCGAATCAGCTGCCCAGCATAATCCTCGCAGATTTGATTTGACCCAAAAGAAGCATTTAACTGTATATTTTGATGTACGTGTGACAAATAAAGGAATCTTTTTAAATTCATACGTGCTCCAGCAACAACTAATCCTGCTGTCCAAACACTTCTGACCTCGATCCCTGATGCTGAAGTCCAATGCTAACCCTTCAACACTGTAAGAAAACTAATGGCATGTTGGCCTTCATAACAAGGGGAGTTGAGTATAGGAGCAAAGAGGTCCTTCTGCTGTTGTACAGGGCCCTGGTGAGACCACACCTGGAGTATTGTGTTCAGTTTTGGTCTCCAAATTTGAGGAAGGACATTCTTGCTATTGAGGGAGTGCAGCGTAGGTTCACGAGGTTGATTCCCGGGATGGTGGGACTGTCATATGTTGAAAGATTGGAGCGACTAGGCTTGTATACACTGGAATTTAGAAGGATGAGAGGGGATCTGATTGAAACATATAAGATTATTAAGGAATTGGACATGCTAGAGGCAGGAAACATGTTCCCGATGTAGGGGGAGTCCAGAACCAGAGGCCACAGTTTAAGAATAAGGGGTAGGCCATTTAGAACAGAGTTGAGGAAAAACTTTTTCACCCAGAGAGTTGTGGATCTATGGGATGCTCTGCCTCAGAAGGCAGTGGAGACCAATTCTCTGGATGCTTTCAAGAAAGAGTTAGATAGAGCTCTTAAAGATAGCAGAGTCAAGGGATGTGGGGAGAAGGCAGGAATGGGTTACTGATTGTGGATGAGCAGCCATGATCACATTGAATAGCGGTGCTGGCTCAAAGGGCCGAATGGCCTACTCCTGCACCTATTGTCTATTGTCTGACCCAGAGCCCTGATCCCTCTACACATGTCTGATGCTAACTGTTTCTCAGTCCCCAGAGTTTCTGTTTTCCCTCTCTGCTCCGCCCAATTACTCCACACCCGCTCCCCACTCCATGCTCAACAGCCTAAAGGAGTTCAAGTTTAATTATCATTCAATACAGCCAAGCAAAACTACGTTCCTCTGGTCCCAAGGTGCAACACACCTTATCAACAGCGCATAGCACAAAATGCACATAAGGTTGTTCTGGAAAAACATACATTCACAAAATAAAAAAAGGTAATATAGCCCAAGCCCCTGAATGGCAGTGTCCACGGGGCAAACACTGGAGGCAGCACTAAGTACCTGCAGGAAATAATTCCCTCCAGAAGCTGCACAACAGTGGAAGAAATTTCTTCATATTCCAGAGGATGTTTGTCCTATACAGTATTTACCTCAGATGTGATACAATATTGTAATAGAATGCTTCACAAAGTTCAAATTAAATATATTATTAAAGTACAGTATATGTCACCACATACAACCCTGAGATTCATTTTCTTGTGGGCATTCACAGTAAATACAAGAAACACAATAGAGCCAATGAAAGACAGCACCCAACAGGACAAACAATGATGTGCAAAGACAAAAAGAGAAAAAATAAATAATAATAATAATAATAATTAATTAAGCAATAAATATCAAGAACATGAGATGAAGAGTCCATGAAAGTGAGTCAAGATGTTGTGGGAGTGGTTCAGTGATGGGGTGAATGAAGTTATCCTCTCTAGTTCTAGAGCTCGATGGTTGAGGAGTAAGATCTGTCTTTCTGTGTCGGACAGAGTGGGAAAGGAGCCTGTTTCACTGTTGTTGTTTTATTTTGCTGCTGTTGCAGTTTGTGATGTTCTGCTGAGCATTGTGGGCACACAATGGTGGGGCTGGCATGTGTGTGTCGACACTTGCAGGCTGCCCCCAGTACGTCTTGGCGCTGTTGGTTGCTAAGGCAAACAACACATTTCACTTGCACGTTAACATATGCACGCACTAACTAAATCTGATTGGGAATCGGAACCAATCTAACAATGCTGTTGCTTCACAGCCTGAATGCACAGTACAATATGAACCTTAAATTTACCATCTCATGCAGCTTCAAAAGACATACTACACTTCAAAAGCCATTGCTCCACACAGACTTAAATTACTCTGTGAGAACTCACTTCTGATAGAAGCTAGGGATTTTACATTTACACCATCAGACAAAGGAGCAGAATCAGGCCATTCAGACCGTCGAGTCCGCTCTGCCATTCCATCATTTCTAATTTATTATCCCTCTCAACCCTAGTCTCCTGCCCTCTCCAATGATTTAGCCACTGATCGTGGTGTAACAGCATATCCAACAAACATCAGGCAATTCATAAGCTTCCCAGATAAGATTGAAGTGTTTTTTTTTAACACTTTCCATTCTCACTGATGCCAATACAATGTTATCTCACATATATCGCTCTCTTGCATTTGTAATGAAATTAGATTCATTGTCTGGCAGGAAACAATGGAAGTAACAGGATGAATTTTCACACACACACACACACACACACACACACACACACACACACACACACACACACACACACACACACACACACACACACACACACACACACACACACACACACACACACACACACACACACACACACACTGAGGGCAATGTAAATGATACTGTAACATTGAGAATCTGCACCGTTCCTCTCTAATCCTATATTTGTAGGTAAAAGACAACAAACTGTGAACAATCCTTTCCAGCGAAGATGACTGCTCAATTTTAATCATAATTTATCAATTGCAAGAAATAAACGTTATCCATCACAATAAGAGATTTTTAAAAGGTGCGTGTCCCGCTAAAGATAATCAGAAAGCCGTACACCAGTGATCACTCTCTGCAGTCCTGACAGTGGCATAATATATGCCTTCATTACAGAGTTCCTCCTTCCTGACATGTTCAGAATGAGAAAGAGCACTGATGGATTGGTGCCACAACACTCTGCTTTAACAGTGTTTAATGCAGCACCATTTGCCTCAGTGGTACTCCTGTGCCTTTCTGTCAGAAGTCTGAAGTAATCTTGAACCACGAATTAACGCCATAGGAATAAGACGCTCGTCTCAAAACACAAATGGAGAGGATTCAGAATCAGGTTTAATATCACTGACGGACGTCGTGAAATTTATTGATTTGAGGCAGCAGTGCATTGCAAAACATTTTTTTAAATTATAAATGATAAAAAGAAATTTAAAAATTAAGTTGAGTCCTGCAAAAAGAGAGCAAGTAGTGTTCGCGGGTTTATGGTCCATTCATAAATCTGACAGCGGAGAGGAAAAAGCTGTTCTTGAAACATTGAATGTGTGTCTTCAGGCTCCTATACCTCCCTCTGATGGTAGTAATGAGAAGAGGGTGATGGGGTCCTCAATGATGGATGCCAACTTGTTGAGGCATCGCCTTTTGAAGATGTCCTCGGTGTAGGGGAGGCTAGTGCCCATGATGGAGTGGAATGAGTTTACAACTTTCTGCAGCTTTTCTGATCCTGTGCTGTGACCCCTCAATACCAGATGGTGATGCAGCCAGTTAGAATTTATTTATTTATGGGGATACAGCGCAGAATAGGTCCTTCCAGCCCTTCGAGCCATGCCATGCAGCAATTTTATCCTATCCTAATCACGGGACAATTTACAATGATAAATTAACCGACCAGCTGGTTCGTCTTTGGACTGTGGGAGGAAACCGGAGTGCCTGGAGGAAACCCACGCGGTCACAGAGAGAACATAGGAACTGCTTACAGGCAGTGACAGGAATTGAGCTGTGTTGGCTGGAGTCAGGGCTTTGTGCTTTGGCTCTTGGTAGGGTCACCCTTGCCAAACAGGTCAAAGGGTAGAGGCCAGACTAAGAGTGGTCCACCAGGTCCTCCAGCTTCGGAGGTTCAACCCTGACTGGTCAAAAAAAATTTGTTACGGAAACAGCAATGAAGAATCCTGCATCTGAGTGTGACGGTATTCCTGAGTCGCCACCCGGGACTTGCAACACTGACAGTAGTGAAAACTGACAGGAAGCTAGTGACACGATGAAGGAAGCCCTGAACACCACCAGAGATGGAGGACCTTCATTGCTGCCCGAAACGTCAGTGGCATAAGAGGCAATAAGTAAATAAGTCAGTCACCTTATGTACAGACACTCCTGTGCCTAGCATCATTTTATGGATGCACGATCATTCTATGTATATAATGTACTAATATTTAATATGTTTTATCATTATTATTGTGTTCTTAAACTTTTGTGTCTTTTTGTGCTTCTTTTGTTCCCCTTTACACTTGTGTACAGGAAATTACATTAAGCAATCTTTAATCTCAAATCTTGAATTGAAAGATGCAAAACTTGTTCAATCATCCAGACCTCAGGGTATCATCAGCAAATGCTTGGCTACCATGCACAATATACTTCTATTCCATCAGAAATATCCCCTAGAGTCTGTCCGTCTGTACACTTGGATTCTTTCAGTTCTGGCATCCTCTGTAAGCAGGTTTGTTCGTTCCTTCCCGTGTGTGTGATGTTTGATCTCCAGCTACTCCAGTTCTCTCCCACAGTCCAAAGCCATATCAGTTAGTAAGTTAGTTGGTCACTGTGAGTGGTCCCATGATTAGGATAGGGTTAAATCAGTGGGTTGCTGGGCAGCACGGCTCGAAGGGCCAAAACATCCTGTTCTGTGCTTTAACTCTAAATGAAATAAAATGGAAGTTTGAAAGACAAAATGGTGTCAGCTTGGAATGTGGTGATGGCTTGTTTGCCTACTTATTGACCAATATTGTTGCTCTATTTTGAACATGCATCATTAAGATTAGATACTGGTGAACAATGTTCACCCCTACTCCTGCTGGCTCGATTTCTAAGTTGTGTGTGTCTGGGCTGAAAGTTGCGAGAGATAAAAGGGGTCTTGAAGGGTATAAAAGGGGCAAATTTCTTCACACAACTGGTGCTAATGTCAAGAGTTGGAGATAGCATCAAGGACATCAATGGAAAGAGAGTGGGAGGAGGGAGAGAGAAAGGGGGAGAGAGAGAAAGAGGTGGAAGAGGGAGGGAGAGAGAGCGGGCAGAGAGTGGGGAGGGGGAAGAGGGGAAAGAGAGAGACTGAGGGGGAAGAGAGGGCAAGAAATGGAGAGAGAGAAAATAAGAGAGGGGGAGAGGGAGAGACAGTGGGGGGACGAGAAAGAGAAGACAGGAGAGAGGGGAAGAAAGGAGGTGGAGAGTGAGGAGAATGGAGGGGGGAAGTGAGAGAAGGGGGAAAGTGGGGAGAGAGAGGGTGAGATAAAGGGAGAGGGAAAGAAAAGAGAGAGGAGAGGAGTGGAGGGGGGAAGAGAGAGGGGGAGAGAAAGAGAGAGAAAGCTGCGTGAGAGATCGTTGGATCTGTGGTTCCCTCCGGCATTGCACAGATTAGCTCATTAAGTAGATTATAAGTATTATTTTGCTTTCTGTATTACTATCTCAGTAAACATTTGTATTTCTTTCTGTATTATGTGCATTATATAACTCTAATAAAGTGAATTCTTGTGGCCTTCAACATGTGTACCATGTCTCCTTTGTTTGTGAATACTTCATCCGGCTGAATCAGAAAAGAACACACAACAAATTTTTAAATAATTTTTGTTACTCAGCTGGTTTAGGAGGCTGAGATGAGACTCTGTGGAAGGTATTCAAGGAGAAAATTCAAATGGTTAATACAAGGGAGTATAAATTTAAGATCGCTTGAGGAAATCTTAGGGAGAATGTCAGAGGTAAGTTCTTCACACAGAGGTTCTTAGAACACACTGCCAGGGGTGGTGGTAGAGCCAGACACAATAGAGGCATTTAAGAAACTCTTAGATAGGCACACAAATGATAGAAACATGAACGGCTATGTAGGAGGGAAGGGTTAGATTGATCTTACAGTAGGTTAAGTGGTCAACACTGTTAAAAATGTTTGTAACTCCAGAAACTGATTTTAAAAAAGAGATCTGGGATTTGTAACTATTTAGTTTTTCTACTTTTAGCGAGACATGGTGACATAATGACGTGTGCCATTCACGTACTTCTTCCATATAACCTGTTGTGCATTTAATATTTGTTATATTTGAGTAATTCTGCATATATACATATAGTGGTTGATTAAACATTCCAGTTCTTTTAAATATTTAATTACAGGTTACATATAAAAATGTTTTAAGTGCATACGTCATCACGCACCACGTGATACAGGTGTGCCTCACTTAAAGTGAACTCGAGCATGCCATGTTTCGGACTCCCCTGAGTTTCTTTGAATTAGTTCAACGCTTTGAGGTTGTAACCCAAAATGAATTATGTAAACAAAGAATACTTAATCAAAAAACGCAACTACTATACAGACATCCACAGCATAGTACATTTTAAATTGTTCCATTCAGGCAGTGGATTTAATCGCAGTGGAGGATTTCTTCCTCTTGAGGGACAACGCCCTTCCTGACAAGTGAGGTCACTTTGCTTGGTAGGTGGTACTTGTGTCTGGGAAACAGTCTTAGGTTCTGGGACCTCCTCCATGTTGAGTTGACTCTGGGACTATAGGAAATGGTTCTGACAGCTCTGGGCACCTTTCTTCTCTAACAATTAACTCTGCTCCCCTCAACTGATCAATGCGTTGTCCCCAGATGACATCAGACGCTATCTCCACTGTGTGGGTCCAGTTCTGTCCTTAATCTTTCCAAGTACCCACTTTTGATCACCTCTGTAGTCTCTCACCAGGAGCGAAACATCAAGCCTCCTTGCTTGAGCAGCTTCCAATTTGTCTCAGCTGTTTGACCCTGCACAATCCTTCTGAAACTGGGTTTGAGGAGATGCAAGCGCGAGCGCAGGGGACAACCCAGGAACAGCATAGCTGGTGACGTGTTGGCTGTGGAGGATATGCAAGGAGGATATTGGTGAGCTTCTGATTCAGTGTCAGTGTAGTGTGTTCTGCTCACATTACTCACAGTGTGATCTGGACAAACCTTTCTGCCAAGCCACTTGTAGCTGGGTGATACAATGCAGATGCAATACATCTTTTTACATTTATTTTCAGGACTGACTGAAATGTCCTGCAACAAACTGTGGTCCATTGTCACTGACTAAGTGTTCTAGAACACCAGTCCTTGAGAAGAGGCTTCTCAACACATCACCAGTGCGCAAGGTTGTAGCGGAGTCTATTGGGAACACTTCAGGCTTCTTTGTAGCTGGATCCTCTACTACCAAGAAATTTGTGGACATGAATGGTCCAGCAAAATCCAAATGAATCTTCTGCTGGGCAATGTAAGCCATTCCCAGGGTTGGAGAGACACTGTTCTTGGCATCTTCTGGACGTGTTGACATCCCAAACAGTGCATGCAAATCTGCTGATCTATCCCAGGAGACCAGGCAAAGCTCCAAGCCAATATTTTCATTTTGACCATGCCTAGATGACCAGCATGAAGCTCCACCAATACTTTAGCTTGGATGGTACAAGGATTCTCAATTCACAACTACTGTCAAGGGCAAGTTCACCCCGGTGATGGTAAAATGGGGGAAATGGAATTTCTGCTGCATATTCCAGCCATTTTGGGTTGCCAAGTAGACCTGAGATGGTGTGGGGCCTTTTCTAGCTTCCTTTTGGATTATTTCTGCCATAATAGGAAGATATTTGATTTTTTATTTGCCTTAAGGAGAACACATCAAGAGGAGTGTCCTCTTTTGATATTTTATATTTATTCTTTAATTGGTCAAATGACATTAATATACCTCCTTCAAAACAGTCTCCTATATATCTAATCCATTTGTGAAACCAGTTATATAAAAGTTGATTATCCATTGTAAAAGGGATAAGTTTATTTTGAATTATAGGTCTCTTTGCTAATAAAGATTTCTTTATCTCATCATCAACATTTATCTTTGATGATGAGATAAAGAAATCTTTATTAGCGAAGAGACCTATAATTCAAAATAAACTTATCCCTTTTACAATGGGATATATATATATGTTTTAGTATATTCAAAATAAACTTATCCCTTTTACAATGGGATATATATATATGTTTTAGTATAGGAGATTCTTTCTTTTCCCGTATCCATTTAGATTCCCATTTATATATAAAATCTGGTATATTTTCTCCTATTTTATCTAATTCTATTCTAATCCATGCCGGTTTATCTTCATCAAAAAAAGATGCAATAAATCTAAGTTGATTTGCTTTGTAATAATTCCTAAAATTTGGTAATTTGGTAATTGTAACCCTCCTAGGTCAAATTTCCATGTGTCCTCTTTTGTGAATTTTTCAGTTATTTCCTTTTCCGGGGTAAAAAGGGACAATCCATCAGCACTTCCAGGATTAGTTCTCCTCTTGAATGTGAACTTATAATTGCGTCCTCCTAGGAACAGGGCCCAACTCTACACTTATGCTGCTGCTGTTAGTGGAACACCCACTAGGGCCCCAGACAGTCCTTCCAGCTGAGGCGACACTTAACCTGTGAGTCGGCTGGTGTGGTATACTGTGTCCGGTGCTCCCGGTGTGGCCTTTTATATATTGGTGAGACCCGACGCAGACTGGGAGACCGTTTCGCTGAACACCTACGCTCTGTCCACCAGAGGAAGCAGGATCTTCCAGTGGCCACACATTTCAATTCCACGTCCTATTCCCATTCTGATACGTCTATCTATGGCCTCCTCTACTGCCAAGATGAAGCCACACTCAGGTTGGAGAAACAACAGCCTATATACCATCTGGGTAGCCTCCAACCTGATGGCATGAAATTTGACTTCTCTAACTTCCGTTAATGCCCCTCCTCCCCTTCTTACCCCATCCCTGATTTATTTATTCTCCCCCCCTTTTTCTCTCTCTCTCTGCCCATCATTCTTTGCCTGTTCTCCATCTCCCTCTGGTGCTCCCCTCCCCCTTTCTTTCTCCCTAGGCCTCCCGTCCCATGATCCTTTCCCTTCTCCAGCTCTGTATCCCTTTTGCCAATCACCTTTCCAGCTCTTAGCTTCACCCCACCCCCTCCGGCCTTCTCCTATCATTTCGGATTTCCCTCTCCCCTTCCTACTTTCAAATCTCTTACTATCTTTTCTTTCAGTTGGTCCTGACGAAGGGTCTCGGCCCGAAACGTCAACAGCGCTTCTTCCTATAGATGCTGCCTGGCCTGCTGCGTTCCACCAGCATTTTGTGTGTGTGTTGCTTGAATTTCCAGCATCTGCAGATTTCCTCATGGAACACCCTTCTGTGAACTGAAAATGAACACCAGTGGCTGGTGATCAGGGAAGAGGGCAAACTCTCTGCCATACAAGTTCCGGTTGAAGGTCTCTCCATGAATCTGGGCGTAATTTTTCTCTGCAGCAGTAAGAGAATGTGATGCAAAGGCTCTGACGAATCCACTTCCATCACACATAACTTGTGACATAACTGCACCTAGGCCGAAAGATGAGGCATCACAGACAAGCTTCGCTGGATGATGTGGATCAGAATGTGTACGTACAGTGTCTGACCTCACCATTTCATTTGTCTTTCAGAAAGTCACCTCACACTGCTTTGTCCATTGCCATTTCTTCCCGATCTGTAGTGATGAGTTCAAGGGCTGGAGCACAGAAGCCAGGTTTGGCAGGAACCCATATCAATTGACAAGTTCTAAAGGGAATCCAACTTTGACACGTCCTTTGGCCTTGGCGTATCCACCACTGCTCAAATTTTCTCGGCACACTTGTGCAAACCTTGTGCACCAATAGTGCGACCACAGTAAGTGATGCTTGGTTTAAAGAATTCATAGTCGCGTCATGTCATGCTCTGAGCCCATAATCTTCTAATTTTTTTTAACACTTCCTTGAGACTTTGGAGATGTTTCTTGTCATCCTCGCCGGTAACAATGATGTCATCCAGGTAACACTGAATGTCTGGTCAGCCTTGCAGCGCCTGGTCCATAGCTCTCTGCCAGAGAGCAGGTGCAGATGCTACTCCAAAAACAAGCCTATTATAGCAATAAAGCCCTTCGTGAGTGTTTATGGTGAGAAACACTTTGAACTCATCTTCCATCTCCATCTGTAGGTAAGCCTCAGGCAAGTCCACTTTGCTGAAATGTTTCCCTCTAGAATGGTTTGCAGATATATCCTGTATCCTGGGCAGAGGGTACTTTCAGTACGGGATTGATGGTGACATTAAAATCAACACAGATCCTGACGGACCCATTCTTCTTGGCTACTGGGACCACTGCCATTGTCCATGGACTCCCCTCAACTTCGGAAGGAATTCCTTCAGCTATGCGATCCAGCTCACTAGCTACTTTATCATGGATGTTATAAGGAACCGGATGGGCTTTGTAAAATGTGGGTGAGGCATTTTCATTTAACACTGTTTTACCCTTGATATGATTGAGTTTTCCAATGTCATCCTTGAACACTGCTGTGGCATCATCCAGTACCTTTCTTAATTCACTTTCAGTTGACTCTATTGCAGGGAATGCGGCATGCAAATGGTGGATGGATCTCCAAGCAAGTTGTAATTGTCTCAGCCATTCACAGACCCGCAATGCTGATCTTCAAGATTTTACCACATACAAGCCCAATATGGCTTGTTTTCACATTGTAAATCTCAAGGCTACGCAGTCTTGTGTCACTCTCATCATTATCACACTTCTCATCAACAGCATGCAGATTAGGATGCACATGACTTTTCATCCTTTTCTCTTCCCTGTGCAGTCCATTTATTTTTATCTGCCTGCCATGCTCTTTGCATGTTTCCTAATCTGTTGCATTTTTTGCAAGTTTTGCGATTAAATATGCACTGCTCTGCTATAGTGAGCCCCTGCCACAATAATGACATAAGTTGTTTGACCAGGCAAGTTTTTGTTTAGACATTGCAGTTTGTTCATGCTCACTTTCATTCCTGGTTGCTGTTTCCATTGATACAGCAGTTTCAACTGCTCTTTTAAATGTGTGTTAGAAAATGTTTTTTGAATGTTTTCTTGAAAATGCCACACACTAAATGACCTCCTAGTGTATCACTATGCCTATCACTGACCTGACAATGTTCAGACAATTTCTTCTATTCAGCCATGTAAGCTGAAATGAACTCCCCTTCATTTTTGTTTCCGCTTATGAAACCTAAAGCGTTCTGCAACCAACAATGGTTTCAGTTCTAAATGTCCCTGCATCCCTTGCACAATTTCAGCAAAGCTCATCTCAGCTGGTTTAGTTGGAGCAGGTAAACTTATAAGCAAACTGTATGCTTTTCCACCCATTACACTCAGCAACACCGGTACTCGTTTTTCATCAGCTTTTTTTTTGCTTCAAAATACTGCTCAATGCACTTAATCTAGTTATCTGTTGTGCAGTCAAATGCATCTATATTTTGTAACCAGCCATTTCTGCTTTTTTAATTAATTATTAATACCACCTGGCACTCACTGTTTATAAACCCTGTATGCTGCTTGTTAATCTTGTCTATTTTCTGCCTCTTTTTTAAACTTGGAGGCCTCTCTCCCCTTCTGAAGAAAAACGTGCTGTGCTTTTATTTAAACTCAAATGTCTCTCTCTCACCTTCTGGCAAAAAACATGCTCCACTTCAACAGGTAGGTAGTCATCTCGGGTTTGTTTTAAAACTTACTCATCGCCACTGTTATGTTTTGTCACTCCAGAAACTAAGCGAAAGAAAAACAGGGGAGCCAGGATTCATGTCTACTTAGCTTTTCTTCTTTCAGTGAGGTGCTCACACATGACATGGTGGTGGAATGATGTGTGTTACTCATGTGCTTCTTACATACAGCCCATACTGAATTATGTAAACAGATAAAGAATGCTAATGAAGCAATATATCAACAATACTAAAATATGGAATATACTGCAGACACAACATCATGGGCTGAAGGACCCATACATGAAGACTTTAGCAGATTCAGCAGATGTTGGAAATCCAGAGCAACACACAAAATGCTGGAGGAACTCAGCAGGTCAGGCAGCATCTAGGAAGAGGAATAAAAAGTCGATGTATCAGGCTGAGACCCTTCATCAGGACCAGTACTGCGCAGTAATGGTTGGTCTATTCTAACTATATAATCAAGGAGGTTTGGAGGATTCAGGCGATTATTCAGAAAGTTAAGAGGAAGGGGCAAGCTCCTAAATCCCTGGAATCAAGGAACTTCCAGCAGGATAGAGCAATAAAAAAATATGATCGACATCAAGAGCACAATTAGAGGCAAGTTGAAATCATGGAATCACCAAACAGCTACAGCCCAGAGGGAGGCCCCTTGGCCCAATGAGTCAGTACTGGATCAGTGTCAATATAACCCAGCTGGTCCCCATCCTGTTGCGAAAATACCAAACTCCTGTGCTTTTCATTCTTTATACTCCCTATTCCTGAACTAGCATACGAAGTCAGCTCCGGAGATGTGAGGGGCAAGTTTTTCACTCAGCGTGGTGGGTGCCTGGAATATGCTGCTTGGGGTGGTGGTAGAGGCAGAAATATTAGCGATTTTTAAAGAACCTTTAGATAGGCACATGAATGTGAAGAAAATTGAAGGATTTGGACACTGTGCAGGCAGAAGAGATCAGTTTAGTTAGATATTTGATGGCTAATTTTATTGGTTCATCACAACATTGTGGGCCAAAGGGCCTGTTGCTGACTTCTATTTTCATTAAATCCATATCCTCTCCAAAACATTCACATTTTCCCAAAAGTATGCTGGCCTGGACTGGACATAATTGTCCAGCTATGCTTGAACTAGCGCAGGACAAAGAAGGAGTAGGATAAAACATCATTGCCGATGCTACCAACCCCAGCAAACGACCTTTTCCAAAAGCACTATTCTGGAAAGAACTAAAGGACTATTAAAAGAAAAACCTCACACCATCTTAAAAGTCCTTCTCCCAAGCAGTTAATCTGTTCGACCGTTCTAGTTAGCCACCCCCAGCCCCTCTATCTATTACCTCAGTCACTGCTCTGTAAACACTTTACACCACTTTTTATACATTGTAAATACATGCTGGCATTTATTCCATACCTGTACTTTAACCTCTAACTTTATTTTTTATATAATTCTTTATCATTGTTGAATGTTGTTTTGTGTCATATGGTCTGTCCGGACCAACACACCACAGCAAAACCCTGATACATGTGCTTAACTGTACAAATGTCTTAGGCACATATATATTGTTAAAACCTTTGCACAGTACTGCATTTGTCAGCACAGGGCAGAGAACAAGTTTGTAAATCCGCTGGGAGCAAAGGATGTTGGGAATGGTGAGCACCGTGGGAGGGATGTGGGACAGGCTGCAGAGGAGTGGCAGGGGCATGGTGCGGGTGCAGACACACCCAGCCCTGAGACACCAGACAAGGTCTTCTGATTCCCAACCATTGGTTTATTGATCATTACAGAATGTCTTCCCACTCCCTCCCCTCTCCCTTCCCCTTTCCCCAACACGATACCCCTCTCCCTGTCTCCTTCCCATTCTCAGCCCACAACCGAGACCCATATCAGAATCAGGTTTATCAATGCTCACGTCATGAAATTTGTTTTTGCTTTTGTGGCAGCAGCACAGTGCAATACATAAAATTACTGCAGTACTGTGCAAAGGTCTTAGGGATGTGTGTGCGTGCGTGCGTGCGTGCGTGTGTGTGTGGTTGTAAATGCATGTGGCAAATAAAGCTGGCCCTTGATTCTTATTACGATTCATCATAATCTCCTTGCTTCTGCACTCCATGCATCTAATTATTAAGCCCGGGATCCTGTATGCTTTTAACAACTTTCTCCACCTACCTTGCCACTTAGGAAGAAATATATAACCCATATATACCCCAGAATGACACACACAAAATGTTGGAGGAACTCAGCAGGCCAGGCAGCATCCATGGAAAAGAGTAAACAGTCGACGTTTTGGGCTGAGACCCCCTCGGTAGGAACCCTCTCCTTCTTCGGACCCTCTTGGCCTGAAACATCAACTGTGCTTATTTCTGTAGATGCTGCCTGGCCTGCTGAGCTCCTCCAGCATTTCATGTGTTGCTCGGATTTCCAGCATCTGTAGATTTTCTCTTGTTTGTGATTTGAATACCCTGGATTAAATGGGCTGAGCGGCTTAATTTCACTCCCAAGCCTTGTGGTTTTATGGAGGTGAGCTTCAGGTTTTGTGGCTTCGGTATTTTTTGGAAATAGTGTTCCACACACCCAAACCCAAATAGTCAATGCCTTGTATAATCAGTGGCCACTTTATTAGGTACACCTGTACACCTGCTCATTAATGCAAATATCTAATCAGCCAATCACTTGGCAGCAACTCAATGCATAAAAGTATGTAGACATGGTCAAGAGGTTCAGCTGTTGTTCAGGCCAAACATCAGAATGGGGAAGAAGTGTGATCTAAGTAATTTTGACTATGGAATGAATGTTGGTGTCAGACAGGGTGGTTTGACAATCTCAGAAACTGCTTACCTCCTGAGATTTTCACACACAACAGTCTTCAGAATTTACAAAGAATGGTGCAAGAAACAGAAAAAAAAAATTCAGTGAGTGGCCGTCCTGTAGGTGAAAACACACAGAAAGGGAGGGGTCAGAGGAAAATGGCCAAACTGGTTAGAGCCAACAGGAAGGCAACAGTAAGTAACTCAGATAACTACACGTTACAACAGTGGTGTGCAAAAGAGCATCTCTGAATGCACAGCACAACGAAACTTGAAACAGATAGGCTACAGCAGCAGAAGACCACGGACATATAGAGAAAAGCAGTGAGACCACATTATTCAGTACCTCCTGTACCTAACAAAGTGGCCATTGAGTGTATGATAAGGAAAGCACTTCCCCTAGAACTTTCCCACCAGTCTCAGGCTCATTCATTGTTTCCTGCTGGAAAGCTGATTTTTTTACCAAGTTCATTTCTGCCATTGTATTTCATGGGCTCCACTCCGACTGATCAGCAGTTCATCAAATAACTTTTGAAAGTCTATATATACCACACTTGGAGTATTGTGAACAGTTTTAGGCCCTTACCTAAGAAATTATGTGCTGGCATCAGAGAGGATCCAGAGAAATTTCACAGGAATGATCCCAGGAATGAAAGGGTTAATATCTGAGGAACGTTGAAGGCTCTGGGCCTGAACTCACTGGAGTTTAGAAGGTTGAAGGAATCTCATTGAAACCCATTCAATATTGAAAGGCCTATGTAGAGTGAGTCTGGAGAGGACGTTTCCTATCATGAGTCCTGATAATGGGTCTTAGCCCGAAACATCGAATGTTCACCCTTTACTGTAGCTGCTGCCTCATCTGCTGAGCTCCTCCAGCATTTTGTGTGTGTTGGTTTGGATGTCCAGCATCAGCAGATTTTCTCATGTTTGTGAAGGGAAAAATAGTCAGGTGGAGTCAAGAGAATTCCCTAAGATGTTATCTAACTTCATTAAGGAAATGAGAAACTTCTATAGATGCACAGTGTAGGATATCCTGACTGTTTGCACCATGGCTTGGTACGGAAGCACCAATGCCCAGGAATGGAAAAGCCTGCAGGAAGTGGTGGATGCAACCCCAGTTCATCACAGGAAAAGCCCTCCCCACTATTGAGCACATCTCCAAAGAGTCTGCCGCAAGAAAGTAGCATCCACCATCAAGGGCCCCCACCATCCAAGACATGCTCTCTTCTCACTACTACCATTGGGAAGGAGGTACAGGAGCCTTAGATCCCACACCACCAGGTTCAGGAACAGTTATTACCCTACAACCTTCAGGCTCCTGAACCAGTGAGGATAACTTCACTCACCTCAACACTGGACTGATTCCACAACCTACAGACTCACTTTCAAGGACTCTACAACTCATGTTCTCAGTTTGATTTATTTTTCAATTGCACAATTTGCCTTCTTGTGCACATTGGTTCTTTGGCAGCTTTTGTTTACGGAATGAGCGAGAAGATCGGGAGCTCCGGTTGGGCTGTTCGCCGAGCCTGGAGGTTAAGTCGCCGACATTTCGTCACCAGCCGAGGTGACATCATCTGTGCGCAATTGAGTTTTTATTTCTGCCGAGGGCTCGTGTTCATATTGGTCTAACTCATTGTTCTGACTGGTTGGCTGTGTCTGCTGGGTTCCGGCCAACTGGATGTCTGAGAGATCGCAGTTGGCCCATGTCCCTGGTCATCAGTCCTTGTGAGCATTGGTCCTTGGGTGTCCATGACTCAACCCTCAACTCCGATCCTGCAGATGCTTAGATTTGTAAATTGGGTCCAGTTCATTATGTTTGTTAATAGAATTTTCCGTTGAGAACCAAGCTTCTAAGAATTCTCTTGATTTTTCATTTTGTGCTTCTGTCAAGATTTTTGTAGCTTCCCAGATGAATTTGTGCCCTTCTTGGTCTTCATATATTGAGATGAGTGACAGAGGATCATGTGGTCTTTCAGCTAGTTGATTTTTATGTAGTCTCGTAGATAGTTTCTGCCCATCGGTCCTACATCATGGGCAGTCTCCACACTGGATTAGATACATTACATTTGTTCTCTCCATGTGGGCTGTTGGATTTTTGGGTCTTGAGATGAGCGTTCTGATGGTCGTGCTGGTTTTGCATGCTACCATCATTCCGCGTGGTTGGAACAGTCTTGCCGTCACTTCAGATGCGGAATCAGGGGCCGACGCTGAGCCACGGACACCCGAGGAACCAACACTCACAACAACCGATAACCAGAGATAAGGGCCAGCGGAGATCGTCGGCTATCCAGATGGCTGGGGCCCAGCGGAGACCAGCGGCCAGCGCCACAGTCAACCAATCAGAATGAGTCGAACCAATATAAACACGAGCACTCAGTAGAGGCAACTCTCAATTGCGCTCTGATAATGTCACCTCGTCTGGTAATGAAACGATTGTGACCTACAGGCTTGTCGAACAACCCTACAAAGAGAACAGTCTTTGTTTATGTATAGTTTTTCATAAATCTATTCTATATCTATATTTTCCTGTAAAGGCCTGCAAGGAAATGAATCTTAAAATGGTTGACATCTACGAACTTTGATGATAAATTTATTTTACTTTGTCTTTTGACTTTTTGACCTTTGCATTAAACTAAGTCTGGGGCTGGGAGAAACATACAAACTCATGGAAGAAAACTTTGCATCTGTCTTCATGGGAAATGGAGATGACTGAGGCATCATCAGTGAGAAGTAATGAGTGGTATTAACTTAGAAAGAAAGGATTTATTGAAGGTTTCAGCATCTCTAAAAATGTCTAAAACACGAGGCTGAAATAAAATGTACCCCAGGATCTCAAAGGAAACAAGTGAAAAACGAGTACAGACTCAGATATCATTTCCCTGTGCTCTTTGGCCTCAGGCCTACTGCTAAAGGCCTCAAAAGCTGCCGATTGCTTAATAAGGGAGAAGGGGGCAGATGGACTCACTACAGGCCAGATAGCCTGACACCAGGTGTGGGGAAATAATTGGAAAAAGCCCTGAAGGATGGCATTAATCATCATTTATAGAGACAAAGGTTAATATAATAAAGACAGCGGGGTTTTGCTAAGTGAAGTCAATCTCTCTCTTTTTGAAGAATTAACAAGGAGTTACATGGGGCACCACGGCAACGGTTAGCACAATGCTATTACAGCTTGGCGCATTAAAGTTTTGGCGTTCATTCCCGATGTCATCTGTGCATCCTCGTGCAATGCGTTGGGTTTTCACCGGTTTATACGGTGTCCTCCCACAGTCCAAAGATGTATCAGTTAGTAGGTTAATTGCTCTTTGTAAATTGTCCTGAGATTGGTTAGGGTTAAATCAGGGTTGCTGGGGGTTGTTGGCGGCCTATTCCACGCTGTTTCAAAGTTTCAAAAAGTTTCAAAAGTACATTTAATGTCAGAGAAATATATACATTATACATCCTGAAATGCTTTTTCTTCGCAACCATCCACAAAAACAGAGGAGTGCCCCAAAAAATAAATGACCTTTAAATGTTAGAACCCTAAAATCCACCCCCCCCAGCTCACCCCTCCCACCGGCAAAAAAAAGCATTGGCACCCGCCACCGAATGAACACTCAAACGTGAGCAAAGCAGCAGCAAAGACATGGACTTGCAGTTACCCCAAAGACTTCGCGTTCACCCAGTATTCGACATACCGCAGGTTCTCTCTCTCTCTCCCTGACAAGGGAGAAAAAGATGTCTCCGTTTCACTGTATCACTAAATAAATAAAAAAAACTTTGAAGCCACACTGATGAATTTTAGAAGATTGTTGACAAAAGGTGCTTGCCACAAATTCCTGTAGGTAAGCAGGACAGGTGGGCAAGATGGGGAAGAAGGTAGGTAGGATGCCCGTCTTTATTGGCTAAGGTGCATGGAGGATAATGACCTGTATAAGGACCAGATGACCATGACTGGAACATTGTAATGCTTGTGAAGATGCAGAGGAGAGGGTGCAAAGGAATTGTGACCAAGGCTAGTGACGTTTTTTATGCTGCATCAGATCTGGAGTAACAATTATTTCATTCTCCTTTACACTTAAATGGCGTTAAGCAATCTTGAATCTTTTGAGATGGTCTGTCAACACATAGGGCTGTCTCCTTTGGAACTGAGTTGACCATAAGACTGTGAAACCCAGGAGCAGAATTAGGCCATTTGGCTTATCGAGTGTGCGATAGTTAACAGTGGGTGAGGGATCTGTAAATATATCCCAATCCTAAGTATAAAGATCATAGGACGAGGTGAGTGAGGGGTAATTGTGGTGTGCAAAATTATGGCAGGGTGACCAGGAGGGAACTGTTTCCATTAGCAAAGTGGAAATAGCCGATAACAAATTGCCGGAGGAACTCAGTGGGCCAGGCAGCATCTGTACAAGGAGATGGACAGGCGATGTTTCGAGTTGAGACATGGTTTCGATCTGTGGAAGGAGACTGGCGGTCAACGTTTCAGGTCAAGACTCAGTCTCGATCTGTGGAAGAAAATGGACAATCGACGTTTTGGGTGAAGATACGGCCTCGATCTGTGGAAGGAAGCAGGCAGTGACATTTTGGGTCGGGACAAGGTAGAAGAATTAGATGGAGATTAAGAAGGTGGGAGCTCCTGCCTGAAAGGGGGTTGGAGAGAGAGCTTTCCCCACATTTGAACAGGCCCCTGCATGACCGACTAAAGATTAAAGATTAGTTCCATTTATCACACGTACGTATAGCGAAACCCATGGTGAAGTGCGGAGCTTGCATCAAATCAGCAAGCATGGTGCTGGGGCCAGCGGGTAAGCACCGTCATGCTTCTGGCACCAACATAGCATGCCCACAACTCACCAACCCTAATCCATACATCCGTTAGAACGCGGGAGAAAACCCACACAGTCACGGGGAGGATGTATAAGCCCCTCACAGACAGCGGCGGGAATTGAACTCCGAGCTTCAAATCGCTGGCGCTGCGAAGTGTTACACGAACCACTACGCTGTTGTGCATCCGTGAAACGCACCTGCCAGGGGTGGGGGTAGAGGAGGATACATTAGGGGGATTTAGGGAGATTAGGGCTGTGTGGGAAGGAAGGGTTAGGATTGATCTCCAAGTCGGTTAAAGGGTCAGCACAAATTGTGGGCCAAATGGCCTGTACTGTTCTATTTTCTACAGGGAGGGATTAGATTGATCTTTGAGTAGGTTATAAGATCGGCACATCATTGTTTACTGGGTTGTAGTGTTCTGTGTTTGGTAGGGAAGGATTAGATTGAACTTGGAGTAAGTTGAAAGGTTAGCACAACACTATGGGCCGAATGGCCTGTACTGCTCTATGTTTATGTTCCAAAGGGAAGGGTGAGATTTGGAGTAGGTAAAAAGGTCGGCACAACTTTGTGGGTGAAGGGCCTGTACTGTGCTGTCATTATCTACGTTTGATAGGGAAGGGGTAGGTTGATCTAGGAGTAAATTAAAAGGTTAGCACAACACTGTGGGCCAAATGGCCTGTACTGTTCTACGTTCTATGTTTCAGGCCAATATTCAGCAGAACAACTAAAGGTCATTGTCCATGGCGTCTCATTTCCTGAAGTACTCCTTTCCCAAGAGCCATTTTCAGGACAAAACTCGCCACCGTCACCTCAGAGTGAGTCCTCCAAAGTGGCCACGGCGTTACTTTTATACTTCCTGCAATCAAAGAGCAAAACTTACAGCAAGTTGCGAAGCAGGGTCGTGGAATTGGTCGAAGCATAGACGTTTCTCTGCAGTACAGGGAGTACTGGAGCTGGGTCGCACTGTCGGAAGTACCGTTCTCGGGGACGAGCTGTCAGTCCAAGGCTCTGCCCCTCCTCTCAGCCACGAGTAGAGGATCCCATGGCACTATGTGGAAGAAGAGCAGGGAGGGTGGACATTATCGCATTATTGTTCATGGGAGCTTGCTGTGCCCACCTTTCTCGCTCCGCGCCACGCTTAAGCAATGCTGCGGAGACAAACGCCCGTCCTTTGCCTTCGTCCCATCGCTCGAGCCTTTATCTCTTGCCAATTAGCTGGTGCAGAAACCTCCTTACCTTCAGTGACACCGTTCTCTCCCAGAAACTGAGCCCACCCCTCCCCCACATGCAACATGACTCACATTTTGTATACCTGTGTGTAACCCAGAATCCTAACAATAATAGTGTCCCTTGGTACATGGACTGGATGTCGGTGCCTCTCTGAGACACTATAATTTCTCCAGACTGTGCAGGAAGAATCAGTAAAGTTGATTAATTACCCGTCCAGAAAGTGTTCATAACCCCAGTTATGTTCAAGTTTGCTCCTTTCCACAGTCCTTACCATCACGTAATGTTAAAATAACTAACGGATTATACGATCAGTAGCCACTTTATTCTGTACCTAATAAAATGGCCAATGAGTGTTATGTTCGTGGTCTTCTGTTGCTGTAACTCAACACTTCAAGGTTCAACATGTGTATTCAGAGATGTTCTTCTGCACACCACCGTTGTAATGTGTGGTAATTTGAGTTACTGTCTCCTTCCTGTCAGCTTGAACCAGTCTGGCCATTCTCCTCTGACCCCCTCTACAAGGTGTTTTCACCCACACAACTGCTTTGTCTCTTTTGTGTGGTGTGAGAGGTTTGAGGAGAACGGCCAGAATGGTTCAAGCTGACAGATAGGTGACCGTAACTCAAATAAACACGCGCGACCACAGTGGTGTGTAGAAGATCTTCTCTGAACACACAACATGTCGAACCTGGAGGTGGAAAGGCTGCAGCAGCTGAAGACCACGGACACGCAGCCAGGGGCCACTTTATTAGGGGCAGGAGGTCCCCAATAACGCAGCCGCTGAGCGCACACGTGATAAATCTGAAGCTGCTAACATCAGCAACCACACTCGGAATTAAACTGACTCGAGGTTGTTGTCCACTGTTTGTTCCTCTCCATAGATGCTGCCTGACCTGCTGAGTTCCTCCAGCATTTTGTGTGCATTGCTCTGGATTTACAGTACCTGCAAAACCTCATGTGTTTACAGAACATCAAACAGTACAGCACAGGAAGAGGCCATTCAGCCCACAATGTTGTGCTGAACCATCTAAAAAGCAAATCAAAAACACTCAAACACTAATCCCTCCTACCTACACCATGTCCATACCCCTCCATCTTCCTCACATCCACATACCTATCCAAATGTCACTTAAAAGCCTCTAATGTATTTGCATCTACCACCGTACCAGGCAGTGCATTCCAGGTATGCTGAGTAAAATACTTACCCCTCACATCCCCCTTGAACCTACCCCTCTCACCTTTAATGCATATCCTCTGGTATTAGTGATTTCACCCCAGGAAACAGATACTCTCTGTCCACTCTATCGATACCTCTCATAATCTTGTAAACCTCTATTGGATCTCCCCTCAGCCTCCAGAGCTCCAGAGAAAACAACCCACGTTCATCCAGCCTCTAAACCAGGCAGCAACCTGATAAACCTCTTCAGCACCCTCTCCAGAGCCTCAACATCCCTCCTATAGTGAGGCGACCGGAACTGCATGCAATACTCGAGAACACTAAGAAATCTGCAATGCTGGAAACTCAAGCAACACAATTATATATATATAATATAATTTAATATAAGATAAATAAATAAATGAATAGATAGATAGATAAATACTCTACTATCGAGATGAAGCCACACTCAGGTCGGAGGAACAACACCTAATATTCCGGCTGGGTAGCCTCCAATCTGATGGCATGAACATTGACTTCTCTAACTTCCATTAATGCCCCTCCTCCCCTTCTTACCCCATCCCTATTTATTTATTTGTTTGTTTGTTTGTTCGTTTATTTATTTTTATTATATATATTTATATTTCTCTCTCTCTCTCTCTCTCTCTCTTTTCCTCTCACAGTAACTCCTTGCTTGTTCTCCATCTTCCTCTGGTGTTCCCTTCCCCCTTTCTTTCTTCCAAGGCCTTCCATCCCATGATCCTCCCCCTTCTCCAGCTCTGTATCCCTTATGCCAATCAACTTCCCAGCTCTTAGTTTCATCCCTCCCCCTCCTGTCTTCTCCTATCATTTCAGGTCTCCCCGTCCCCCTCCTACATTCAAATCTCTTACTATCTCTTTTTTCCCTATAGATGCTGCCTGGCCTGCTGCGTTCCACCAGCATTTTGTGTGTGTTGCAATACTCGAGATGTGGCCTAAAAACAGTTATATAAAGTTTCAACATAAGTATGCCACCAACACCCACATTACAAATAAGTTCCTGTCTCTGAAAGTGTGGCTGATTCAGATGTCCTGTTCTCTCTCTCTGAAACAATATAAGGTCTTCACGTGGAGCTTCTCAAGACAGTACAGATCCTGGTCTGGTTGGTTTTCCCAGAATGAGTCAAAGAACCGCTTGTTGTTGACATATCAAAAGGAACATTTCTTTTACTAACCTCACTTCAGTTTTTATTTGAATGTTCTCAGAATTGGAGTTAAAAAGAAAACGTTTTAAAGGACTCTTATTTCCAAGACTTCAGAGCAGATAAATTATTGGGCAAAAGATTGCAACAGGCTGCTGTGCCTCGGGGCACAGCTCCAGTGACTGTGATGTGAGACACCGGTGTCAACACAGCACAAGACACTTCTGAAGGAGGCTTGCTTTAGGACTTCATAATACAGTGACACCAGCTCCCAGGAGAATGCACTTCCATTCCAACCTCCCAAATCAATCATGGCATTTTTTAAGAGAGGCGATGTGAAGTGTGAAGGAAATGATCCATCCCTCTCACGGGCTGGAGTCTATTTAAAAATGCCTGGTCTTAAGGGATACAAGTACCTTGGACTCAGTACTTGACAGATTCCTTTCATTTGTGCCAGCCTTGAATTTGCTTACTGTTTTTAGGTCTGAGGTGGTGAGCATTGGATTGTTATTCAGCCAAGGCAAATGAATCACTGTACAGGTGCTCAGAGCTAGCAGCAGAACACAGACCAAACTGCCACAAGACGAATGGATGGCCAGGTAATGGGGACCTCAGCCGGAAACGTTAACTCTTTATTCCTCTGCATAGATGCTGCCTGACCTGTTGAGTTCTTCCAGCATTTTGCGTGTGCTGCTATGTGTGTTGGCACGTGGCCAAGTAGTTAAGGCGTTCGTCTAGTTATCTGAAGGTCGCTAGTTCGAGCCTTGCCTGAGGCAGTGTGTTGTGTCCTTGAGCAAGGCACTTAACCACACATTGCTCTGCGACGTCACCGGTGCAAAGCTGTATGGGTCCTAATGCCCTTCCCTTGGACAACATCGGAGGCGTGGAGAGGGGAGACTTGCAGCTTGGGCTTCCGTTTAAAATAACCTTGCCCAGGCTTGCGGCCTGGAAACTTTCCAAGGTTCAAATCCATGTCTGTCCAAGACTAACTAATGTGCTTTGGATAGAGAATACAGAATCATGCGCAGTAATTCAGATGAATTATCACCAGGCTGTATGTAGTCACAGTAAGATGTTTACTTCTGTATATCTGTGTCCATTACACCCAACCATTCTAAACTACCTTCAATTTCACACAATTAAAAAAAAAGGATGTTGTATAGCTTTTTCCTTCTGCCAAGGTGGATGACAAAACATTTTCTCACATTACGTTTCAGCTGCCAAGTCCCATTCATTAAGAGCATAAGACATAGGAACAGAGAACTAGGCCATTTGGCCCATTGACTCTGCTCCTCCATTCCATCATGGCTGATTCATTTTCCCGTAACCTTGACGCCCTGACTAATCAAGAACCTATCACACTCGGCTTTAAATACACCAATGACTTGGCCTCCACGGCCGTCCACGGCAATAAATTCCACAAATCTACCACCCTCTGGCTATAGAAATTCCTCCTCATCTCGTCCCGCTATTCTGAGGCTGTGCCCTCCGGCCCTAGATTCCCCCACTATAGGAAATATTCTCCCCACATCCACTCTATCAAGGCCTTTCAATATTCCACAGGTCAATATGCCCCTGAGACCTCCTGGCACTTGATGCTTGACGAAGCGACACATCTCCGAAGATCTATCCTGGGTCTGAATGAGGAGTAGGCCTCATGACACGGGCATGCCTGTTGCAGCTGTCCAGGAGGGGAGGCTTCAGGTACTGCAGGTCTACCCAGGGAGCGAGCTATTTGTTGGTGGAGGAGATGGAATTGGTGCGGACTGTGTCACTGCCTGCTACAGGATCCATCTGGGGAGCTTGTAGGCCAGCCTACAGACTGAGGAAGGCCTCCACGTGCAGGGACAGATGCCAGAAAGGAGAGCCTGCTGTCGCCAACGAGGGGCATGGCACCATCTTTGACACCGGGCGCTAGTCCGCTCGGGTGCGGGAGCTGTGCTCGGCTTTGCTCGCGCACACATGGGGGCAGCAGGGCACAGATCTCTGGTCCTCGGCTGCCCAGAAAGCACTGGGTGGGGGGAGCAAAGGCAGCCCCTCGCGCTGCAGGGTTCAATCGGGCCGCAGTCCAAGCGCAGCGGCGATCCGCTCTTTCGGATTCTGTGTACCGGTCTGAGCTTGCGCAGCCGGTGACGTCGTCAGGAGACAAACCCTCTCACCCACAGGCACCCCACGGCACGTCACTGCGACGGGCACAAGAGACTCACGCCAGACCCAGCCCCGCAAAGGGACCAGGCCTGTTGCCGGGGAATTGGACATTGATCTGCCTGGCCACACACTGACTGGAGACAGGTGGAATCCCTGGCAGAGGGTAGAGATGCAATGCAGTGTGTGTGTGAGCACTGTCAACAGCACCAGCACCACAGGGAAGCTTGCAGTCCTCGCAGAGCTATTGCGCTCTTTCAGACCGGTAGCGCTAACAGAGGAAGAAACACACTTGGATCTCTTTGAATAGAGATTCTCCAGAAACGTCCTTTTGCAATTGTCAGCAGCAAACAGAGGGATCTTGGGGGTCCACGTCCACAGATCCCTCAAAGTTGCTGATAGGGTGGTTAAGAAGGTTTATGGTGCGTTGACCTCCATTAGTTGGGGGACTGAGTTCAAATGTAACCAGGTTACATTGCTCAGGATCAAAGAAAGCTGCAGAGAGATGTAAAGTCAGTCAGCTCCATCATGGGTACTAACCTCCATAGTACCCAGGACATTTCTAAGGAGCGATGCCTCAAAAAGGTGGCACTAAGGACTGCCATCGCCCAGGGCATGCCCTCTTCTCATTGCTACTATCAGGAAGGAGGTACAGGAACCTAAATGATTCAGGGACAGCTTCTTCCCCTCTGCTATCTGATTTCTGAATGGACATTGAACCCACGAACACTACCTCACTACTTTATAATTTCTAGTTTTGCACTACTTATGTAACTATTTAATATATATATACTTACTGTAATTCACAGTTTTTTCTCTATATTATCAGGTATTGCATTGTACTGCTGCCGCAAAGTTAACACATTTCACAGCACATGCCGGTGATATTAAACCTGATTATGATTTCGAGATCAGCAAAACTCTTGTCAGTCCACACTTGGAATATTGGCTCACTTCTGGTTGTCTCGTTTTAGGAAGGATGTGGAACCTTTAGAGAGGGTGCAGAGGAGATTTACCAGGATGCTCTTGGATTAGAGAACATGTCTTACGAGGAGAGGTTGAGCAAACTGGGTTTTCTCCTCCTTGGAGCAAAGCAAGATGAAAGGTGACTTGATAGAACGTATAAGATGGTTTTTGGCATTAGCAGAGTGGAACAGCCAGCAGCTTTTCTCCTAGGGCAGAAATGGATAATACGAGAGGGAATAATTTTAAGGTGATTGGAGGAAACTATAGGGGGATATCAGAGGTAGATCTTTTTACACAGAGATGGTGGGTACATGGAACACATTGCCAGGGGTGGAGGTAGACACAGATACACTTGGTACATTTAAGAGGCTCTTAGAAAGGCACGCGGTTGAAAGAAAAATGGAGGACTATGTGGGAGGGAAGGGTTAGATTGATCTTAGAGTGGATTAGATGGTCAGCACAACATTGTGGGCTGAAGGGCCTGTACTGTGCTGTGATGTTCTAGGTTCTAAGTTCTATTACAGAGGAAGCAAAATGAAGAATTCCCTGCCTTTTAAAGTCAATTCCAACTCCAGTTCCTCAGCTGCGCTGCAAACTGACTATCTCACATGCTCACACATACGTTCACGTGAACATTCCAAATCTGGCTCTCTGGGTTACGTGTGCGTACAGCTGCCGTTGTTATTGATCCAGGAATAATTGGCACTCGGCGGGAGGGATGAGCTGCTGCGATGGAGAACCAGCCATCAGCCTTGTGTCTCATTGCACTGGGCAAGTGGAATGAGTGCCCACTAACACCTGGGCATCTCTCAAGGGTCTTGAGCGAGCCAAAGGATTAAATAACATCCACAAAAGCAGTGCGGGCTTGCAATTCAGTCGCAGAGTTCTGCTTTCTTCAGCAGTTGCCATTCAAAATTATTTTTCTTGGAGTGAATGACTATTTCCACTACTCCTGGGCCATCAATCAGAAGCATAGGAGGCTCTGCAGATGCTGGGAATCCAGAGGAAACACACAAAAAATCTGGAGGATGTTCGCCAGTCAGGAGGTCCACCCTGATTGGTGATACAGTCCAGTCCATCACGGGCAATGCACCTCCCACCAGTGAGCACAACGGCAAGGAGCATTGCCACAAGAAAGCCCCCACCCCACACCCACCCAGGCCTTGCTCTCCTCTCACTCCTGCCATCGGGAAGGAGGTACAGGAGCCTTAGGTCCCACACCACCAGGTTCAGGAACAGTTATTACCCCTCAACCATCAAGCTCCTGAACAAGCGCGGGTAACTTCACTCACCTCAACTCTGAAATGATCACTGAATACAGCCTATAGACCAGGGGTTCCCAACCTGGGGCCCACAGACCCTTTACTTAATGATATTGGTCCATGGCAGTAAGAAGGTTAGGAACTCCTGCTATAGACTCACTTTTATCAAGGACTCTTTAACTCGTGTTCTCAGTATTATTTATTATTATTATTTGTTTTTTTTGTATCTGCATAGTTTGTCTTCTTTTGCACATTTTTTTGGTCATTTTTTTTGGGGGGGGGGGGGGTGTCGTTTTAATTGACTCTGCAGCAGCTGCCAGCAGGCTGGATGGAGAGCGAGGTGTCTCCCGGTGGAGGGTGGTTGTAGGGGATTCGCAGCCCGTTCCTTAGCCGGAGCCTACAGCAATTTGGACATCGAGGGAGAGAGGAAGAGGAGAGCCATCCGCAGTACCACCGATGCGGCAGAGAGGGCCTCGAGGTGGCTGTGGCTCAGGAGAGGGGAGCCATGGAGTCATGTGTAGCTAGCCATCTGGACACAGGCTGGGGTCTGATCAACCCCGGCTGGGTCACCTGGAGGAGGATGTGTCCAGAAGCATGAGAGAATGTATGCACACAGCTGCTGTATTTCTTTGACCTACTGTGATTACCCGCCAGAAAATTAATCTTAGGGTAGAGCATGGTGCTATATATATATATGTATGTACTTTGATAATAAATTTTCTTCGCACTTTGAACTTCGAACACAGCTTTCGCTTGGTCGGGTTCTGGGAGTGCGTGGAACCGCGACTGGCAGCGGCGTTGGTGAATTCGCTCGCGGGAACCGGTGGCGGCGGGGTCGGAGGTGTCCACGGAACCGGCGGGGGATCGCGCGGCTGGACAGCGTCAGCGTTGTGCAGAACAGCCTCCAGCATGTCGGCCGTCTCGATCGCTGAGCGTAAGGTAAGATCGGCATTTTCCAGCAGCCGCTGGCGCACATACACTGACCTAATTCCGGTCACAAAGGCGTCTCGATGATATTACTCCCCACCTCCAACACCACAGAACGGCCTCAGAGCCCCCTACTGGCCACTCCCAGCTGCCTTCAGACTGGCTTCATCTGCAGACCCCACTTCAAAATTATTCCCCACCAATACCTACCACTCAGAATCACAGCCACCTCCCCTATTGATGTTAACTCCCCAGCGACTGCCCGCCCGTCCAATCACCCACCGCCCCCCCCAGACTCTTCAGCTCCAAACCGGCCTTGCAAACTGCTGGTCTGGCGCTCCTGCACCTCTCCTCCCAAGCATCAATATC
The DNA here is from genome assembly GCF_048418815.1 of Hemitrygon akajei. NCBI lineage: Eukaryota > Metazoa > Chordata > Chondrichthyes > Myliobatiformes > Dasyatidae > Hemitrygon > Hemitrygon akajei. The sequence continues at coordinate 6,513,725 of NC_133154.1, forward strand.
CCTCTCCTGTTCCTAACCCTGCTCCCCAACTACCCACCCCCTCCTCTCTTCACCCTGCCAAAGCCAGAGTGCGGTCCTGACGCTTGTACACAGCTGAAGCTTGCTGCTCTGCTGAGAAGCTGTCCTTGCACTTGAGTTCCAGGGCAAACATTTATATAGAGGCACTACACAGTGACTGGTCCTCACAGTCTAACGAGCCCTCGCCACCCAATTACACTCACGTGACCGATTAGCCTACGAACCCATACGTCTTTAGAATGTCGGAGGAAACTGGAGGACCCAGAGGAAACCCAGGTGGTCACGGGGGAACACACAACCTCCTTACAGACGCACACAGAGACCTGGAGGAGGATCCCAGCAGGTCAGGCAGCATCTATAGAAAGCAATAAAGAGGCAACGTTTCGGAACGAGACCCTTCACTGGTCCTGTTCTCATTGCTGCCATCAGGAAGGAGGTACAGAAGCCTTGAAGGAACACATTCAACGACTTGGGAACAGCTTCTTCCCCTCTTCCAGCTGATTTCTGACTGGACATTGAACCCATGAACTCTACCTCACTACTTTTTTATTTCTGTTTCTGCACTACTTATTTAATTTAACTATTTTTTATATATACTTACTGTAATTCACAAACTTTTTCTATTATAATGTTTTGCAAGGTACTGATGCCGCAAAGAGAACAAATTTCATGACATAGGCCAATGACATTAACCCTGATTCAGATTCTCCATCGATGCTGCCTGACCTGCTGAGTTCCTCCAGCATTCTGTCTGTGTTGCTCTGGATTTCCAGCATTTGCAGAATCTCTTGTGTTCATGCCTTACAGACAGCGGCAGGAATTGAACATGGGTTGCTGGCACAGTAACAGCATTATGCTAACTGCTACACGACTGCGCTGGCCCATAAGACCAACAAATCCTTCAGTCCCAGGAGATATGTCCACCCTGATTTGCTTCAAGACAGCAACACCTTCTCCTCCTGGGACCTTGACCTTATTGCAGCTTTCCCTCACTTCTACAGACTTAGTATCTGGCTCCTGAGTAAATATAGATGAAAAAAAATCCATTTAAGATCTCGCCCATCTCTTTCAGCTCCACACATAGGTTACCATTCTGATCTTCCAAGGGACCAATTTTTCCCCTTGCAATCCTTTTGTTCTGAACATAGCCATAGAAACTCTTAGAATTCTCCTTCATCTTGTCTATAAGAGCAACCTTATGTTTTCATTTATCCCTCCTGATTTATTTGTTAAGTGCTCCCTTAAGCTCCTCAAGTACCTCATTTGTTCCTACCTGCCTGTACCTGCTAAGCGCCTCCTATTTTTTCTTAGCCAATGTCTCAATATCTCTCGAAAACTAAGGTTCGAGACCCGACACAGACTGTGAGACCGTTTCGCTGAACACCTACGCTCGGACCGCTAGAAAAAGCAGGATCTCCCAGTGGCCACACATTTTAATTCCACGTCCCATTCCCATTCTGATATGTCTATCTATGGCCTCCTCTATTGTCAAAATGAATCCAAACTCAGGTTGGAGGAACAACACCTTACATACCGGCTGGGTAGCCTCCAACCTGATGGCATGAACATTGACTTCTCTAACTTCTGTTAATTCCCCTCCTCCCCTTCTTACCCCATCTCTGACATATTTAGTTGTTTGCCTGTTCTCCATCTCCCTTCGGTGCTCCCCCCCCCCACCTTTCTTTCTCCCTAGGCCTCCCGTCCCATGATCCCTTCCCTTCTCCAGCTCTGTATCACTTTCGCCAATCACCTTTCCAGCTTTTAGCTTCATCCCACCCCCTCCGGTCTTCTTCTATCATTTCGCATTTCCCCCTCCCCCCACTACTTTCAAATCTCTTACTATCTTTCCTTTCGGTTAGTCCTAACGAAGGGTCTCGGCCCAAAACATTGACAGTGCTTCTCCCTATTGATGCTGCCTGGCCTGCTGTGTTCCACCAGCATTTTGTGTGTGTTGTTGTTCTCTTAACCTGTTATCCTTGCCTTTTATTCTGACAGGCACATACAGCTTTGCACTTTTGAGGCCTCCCACTTACTAAGTGCAGCTTTGCCAGGGAACAGCCTGACCCAGTCCACTTTTGCCAGATCCTTTCTGATACCATCAAAATTGGCCTTTCTCCAATTTAGAATCTCTACCCAAGGACCAAACCCACCCTTTTCTATAATTACCTTGAAACTAATGGCATTATGATCACTAAATGCAAAGTATTCCCCTACACCTGCCCATTCTGTCACCTGCCCTGTCTCATTCCCTAATGGCAGATCGAGTGCTGCACGCTCTCTCATTGCAACTTCTATGTTCTGATTAAGGCAACTTTCCCGAACACGTTTGACAAACTCTATCACGTCTAGTCCTTTTACAGTATGGGGGTCCTAGTCAATATGTGAAAAGTTAAAATCACAACCTTATGTTTCTTACAACAACCTGCAATCTTCCTGCAAAATTTGTTCCTCTAAATCCCTCGGACTGTTGGGTGGTCTATAATATAGCCACATTTACGTGGTCATACCTTTCTTATTCCTCATTTCCACCCATAAAGCCTCACAAGACAAGTTCTCCAGTCTGTCCCAACCGAGCAATGATGTGACATTTTCCCTCACTACTAACACTACCTCTGCCCCTTTAATCCCTCCCACTCTGTCATGTCTAAAACAACAGATCTTCGGAAAACTGAGCTACCAGTCCTGCCCCTCCTACAACCAAGTCTCAGTAATGGCTACAATATCATAATTCCACGAGTCTTCTACCGATGTACTGAGGAGAGCATTCTAACTGGCTGCATCACAGTCTGGTATGGGGGGGCGGGGGGGAGCGGCTACTGCACAGGAACGGAGTAACTTGCAGAAAATTGTAAAATTAGTCAGCTCCATCATGGGCTCTAGCCTCCACAGTATCCAAGACATTTTCAAGGAGCGGTGCCTCAAAAAGGCGGCATCCATCATTAAGGACCCCCACCACCCAGGACATGCCCTCTTCTCATTGTTACCATCAGAAAGGAGGTACAGAAGCCTGAAGGCACACACTCAGCGATTCAGGAACAGCTTCCTCCCCTCCGCCATCCGATTCCTAAATGGACACTACATCCATGAACACTACCTCACTACTGTACTTATTTAAAATTAATTATTTAATATTCATACAGTACATATAATTACCATAATGCAGTTTTTTTCTATATTTATCATGTATTGCATCGTACTGTTGCAGCAAGGTTAACAAACTTCACGACATACGTCGGTGATATGAAACCTGATTCTGATCCATGCCCTGGGTTCATCTGCCTTTCCTACAATACTTCTCACACTGAAGTATATGCAACTCAGAACATTAGACCCACCATGCTCAACGTTGTGACTCCTGACTTTGTCTGAAGTCTGTCTCCACAACCAGTCCACTATCTGTTCTGAGCTTTGCTTTTGTAATTTTCATGTTTAAATTGGCATCCAACATAGATTGTTATGAGATGCCTGATTCTGGCGAGAGGCAGGAGGTTTTACATCACAGAGGAAATAAAAATGGAGAGGATTGTGGAGGTTTGGGGTGAAAATGTTCAAACCTTTGAAGATCACCTTTGCAGGCTAATAAAGCCACAGAAATGATGCAGTACCACAGTTCACGACCATATGAACAGATTTGAAATGTACAGGAGTTATGCTAAACCTGTGCAGAACACTGCTCAGACTTTTAACACAATGTTCCTGGATCCACATTGTAAAGAACACGCAGAGAAGTTATTGCAAGGACAGAGCAGGAATAATTCAATGCCTAAGATGGATTGATCTAGAAAACAGAAGGGATGAATGCCTTGCAGACAATGGGTTTGTCGGGGTAAGCACAAAGACGATGCTCCAATTATGTGGAGGCCAGAATAAGGGGATAATTGTAACCAAGTCGTGGACCCAAGAAGAAACTTATTTATCTCCACGGGGTGAGAATGTGGGTCTCCAGAAAAGAACGTAGAACACAGAACAGTACAGCACAGGCCCTTCAGCCCACAATGTTGTGCTGACCTTTTAACCTACTCTAGATCACATTAACCCTTCCCTCCCACATAGCTCTCCATGTTTCTTTCATCCATGTGCCTATCTAAGAGTCTTTTAACTGTCCCTGATGTACCTGCCTCTACCATCACCCTGGCAGTGTACCCACCGCCCTGCGTAAAAGAAAGCTCCCACATACTCTCCTCCAATCACCTTAAAGCTATGCTCTCTCGTTTTCGCCATTTTCCCCCTGGGGAAAAGGTGGACGTTGTTCACTCTATCAAGTCAAAAAAGAGGTCAATTAAGATCAGCCCATTTAAGGGGAAGGTGAACAAGTATACGACTATTAAACCATAAGACACAGGAGCAGAACGAGGCCACTTAGCCCATCAAGTCTGCTCTTCCTTCCATCAAGGCTGGTTTACTATCCCCTCTCCACCCCATTCTCCTGCCTACTCCCTTCCTAATCGAGAACTTATCAGCCTCTGTTTTAAATATACCAAATAACTTGGCCTTCACAACCGTCTGTGGCAATGAATTCCACAGATCCACCACCGTCCGGCTAAAGAAATTCCTCCTCATCTCATCTCGGCTCTAAAGGGATGTCCTTCTATTCTGAAACTGTGCCCTCCGGTCCTAGACTCTCCATCTATAGGAAGCATCCTCTCCACGTCCACTCCATCTAGGCTTTTCACTATTCAGCAAGTTTCAATCCTTGTATTCTGAGGCTGTGCCGTCTGGTCCTAGACTCTCCCCCTATCGGAAACATTGTCTCCCCATCCACTCTATCTAGGCCTTTCAATACTCGATGGGTTTTAATTGGGATTTATATGAGAGGAATGTAATGACGACAAACAGGGGGAGAGGGAGGAGAAACACAAGAATCAATCTGATTGTACTTTGAAAACACTGTGTAGTGCAATCAAGTTAGACTTGTAGTGTAGTGTCAGAAAGTTAAGTTGAGCAAAAATAATCTACTTATATCACAATAGCGCATAAGTCCTTCAGAGGTTTCATTTCCCACCCGATCCCCCAGCGACTAGAAGCAGTATCCAATTAACGACGCACGAGCTGGAAGGCTCCCAGAGGCTCAGCTTTGTACTCACTCAGCCAGGAGAGCCGGGGAGCAGTGAACCAGTCAACCTCACCATTGATACACAAATGGCCCCGGCTTCCCCAGGTCTGAGGCACATCAGAACCGAGGGCTGGGCAATTCCACAGCGGCGTAGCAGTCAGAAGGACGCTATTACGGCCCGGGGGGTCAATTCCAACATCGCCTGTAAGGGGGTCCGTACGCTCTCCCCCGTGGAAAGTGTGGGTTTTCTCTGGGCGTCCCAGTTTCCCCCCACAGCCCAAAGACGTACCGGTTAGTAGGTTAATTGGTCTTAGTAAATTCTCCTGTGATTAGACTAGGGTTGAATCTGGGGTTGCTAGGCAACGCAGCTCGAAGGGCCAGAAGAGACTATTCTGCGCTATACTTCTAAGTAAATAAAAATAGGCAAGCAAGCCACAATGGTCAGCCCATCAATTCCCATCTCCTGAGGACAAGACCAGATCTGACTCAGGGTTAAACATCCCATCGTGTTGAGGATGCCCTGTAGCCCCCCTCCCCACCCCCGCCAACTCTAGGCAAGCATCCATGCCAATAGCAGGGACAGGGGGCGGGGGATTCAGAGTTCATTGTGGAAGGAACAGATGGTCGGAGGAGTACAATACATGGGTCTGATAAAGCGGTGTCACAGGTAGACAGGGTGGTGAAGGTGTACGGCACACTGGCCTTCATCAGTCAGTGCACTGAGTACACAAGACATTGGTGAGGCCACACCTGGAGCATTGTGCACAGTTTTGGTCAGCCTGTTACAGGAAAGATGCCATCCAACTGAAAATTTGGCAAAGAAGATTAAGAAGAACATTACCAGGACTCAATGGCTTGAATTATAGGAACAGGTTGGACAGGATAGGACTTTATTTCTAAGGGTGTAGGAGACTAAGGGGTGACCTTATAGAAATGTATAAAATCATGGGGCATACACTCAGTGGCCATCTTATTAGGGACACCTGTACACTTGTTCATTAATGCAAATATTTGATCAGCCAATCATGTGACAGTAACTCAATGCATAACAACATGCAGATGTGGTCAAGAGGTTCAGTTGTTGTTCAGACCAAACATCAGAATGGGGAAAAATGTGATCTAGGTGACTTTGACTGTGGAATGATTGTTGGTGCCAGATGGGGTGATTTGAGTATTACAGAAACTGCTGATCTCCTGGGATTTTCACACACAACAGTCTCGAGAGTTTACAGAGAATGGTGTGAAAAAAAACACACCCAGTGAGTGGTTGTTCTGGGGGTAAAAAATGCCTTGTTAATGAGAGAGATCAGAGGGGAATGGCTAGACTGGTTCAAGCTGACAGGAAGGGGACAGCAACTCAAATAACCACACGTTACAACAGTGGTGAGCAGAAGAGCATCTCTAAAAACACAACACATTGAACCTTGAAGTGGATGGGCTACAGCAGCAGAAGACCACGAACATACACTCATTGGCCACTTTACTCAGTACAGGAGGTATCTAATAAAGTAGCCACTAAGTGTAGATGAGGTGGACAGACACAGTTTTTTTCTCCCCTAGGGAAAGGATTCAAAAACTAACAGGGATCATTTTAAGGTGAAAAGGGAAAGATTCAAAAGGGGCAACTTCCTTAAAAAGGTGATACATATATGGAACGAACTAGTAGAGAAAGTGGTTGAGGCTGGGACAACAATATTCAGAAGTCATTTGGACAGGTACATGGATAGGAAGGGTCCAGAGGGATAGTGACCAAAGCAAGTTTAGGTTGGATGGCTATCAGAATCAGGTTTAATATCACTGGCAAATGTCCTGGAATTTGTTGTTTTGTGGCAGCAAGCATTAAAGAAAACCTCTATAGTTGCAATAAAAGTAAATGAATAGCTGGGGGGGGAGTCATAGTGAGGTAGTGTTTGTGGGTTTGTACCTCCTCCCCGATGGTAGTAATGAGGAGAGGGCCTATCCCAGATGGTGAAGGTCTTTAGTGATGGACACTGCCTCGTGAAGGCATCCTTCAGCATGAGAAGGAAGGGCCAAAGGACTTGTTTCTGTAGGGCTGTAGAGCTCTACAAGAACGCAATCGCAACAGCATTGCCGGGATCAGAAACTCCCAATACCAGAGCTTCAGAACTCAACAATGCCAGCTTAAGCTGCCCATTATATTTCTCTCCAAGCAATTCCGTTTTTAATCATGTTACAAGAACTCAATCAGCATTTTAATCAATGTTTCTTCTTCGCTTCCAGGCTGCTATCGCCAAGACTGATTACAGCTTGGCTTATTGTGACTGATTTTCATTTGAATATAAAACGCTGGCTGTCCTTTACACCAACTCTATGCTACATAATAAGCAATGCGTCCATAGGTTTATACTGTTAATGCCAACACTAAACTGAGTTCATGTCTGGAGGAATATTCCGAGTGAAGCTACTGATTACCAATCTATTCTCATCACAGAATAATTGTGCTGTAAATTGTGATACGATCTTAATTTGAATCTTAATGAGACATAATGCAGAAAAACAACTAATATTCCATCCAAACTCACACTCACAGCCAACAAAACGTCATGACTATGGTAATTAGAATCCAAGTGACCAGCGAACACAAAAGAGTTCCTTTTGTCTAGCCACGAGGTCCCAACAAATATATGGTTCCAGATCAATATTACAATGTGAAAAGATTGGCAAAGTGCTTGCAAGTCACCAGCTCTCATCCTTATCAGGTAATCTGTTCCTAGTGATATTGATTGAACATTTAATCAAAATCAGAATCAGGATCAGGTTTATTATCACTGACGTGTGTCATGAAATTTGTTGCTTTGTGGCAGCCGTACAGAGCAATACATAAAAACTTACTGTAAGTTACATAAATAGATAGATTTCAAGTGAAGCTACTGACTGTTAGTGGGCACATCTACAAGGATAGCCGGCCGGTGGTGTAGAGGCATCAGCATCAGACTTCAAGGCGAGTGTTCTCGAGTTCAAATCCTGCCAGCTCCTTGCGCGCTTTCCATCCGTGCTGGGCTGAGCGTCGAGCTAGCGACTCGGTTTCGTAAAAACACAGTCAAATGCCGCCCGACGCACCACGAAGCGCGAAAAGGAACAGGATCTGCATGAAATGCTGTCGTAGGAGATCAGCATCCATCATCAGCGATCCTTAGCAAGCAGATCCACGGTCTCTCCCCACTGCTGCCATCAGGTTGAAGGTACAAGAGCCTCAGGACTCACACCACCAGGTTCAAGAACAGTTACTATCCCTCAACCATCAGGCTCTTGAACAAACGGGGATAACTACACTCACTTGCCCCATCATTGAACTGTTCCCACAACCAATGATCTCACTTTAAGGTCCCTATCTCATTATCTCGTGTTCTCGTTATTTATTGCTATTTATTCATATTTGCATTTGCACAGTTTGTTGTCTTCTGCACTCTGGTTGATCTTTCATTGATCCTGTTTATAGTTATTATCCTATAGATTTGCTGAGTATGCCCACAGGAAAATGAATCTCAGGGTTGTATATGATGACATACGTGTACTTTGATAGATAGATAACTATAGATATATATAGGTAAATAGATATAGACAGATTGAAATACATACTTTGAAATTTGAAATCTGTCATTTGTGTCAATTCAGATCAGCCAGGATTGTGCTGGGGGCATCCCACAAGCCTCGCCACACTTCTGACGCCAGCTTAGCACGCCGACAACTTACTAACCCTAACCCCAGCCGTCTGCCTTTGGACAGTGGGAGGAGACCAGAGCACAGGGAGAAAACCAACACAGTCACGGGGACTATGCATGAATTCCTCACAGACAGCAACGGGAATTGAACCCCAGATGGTGACTGCTGGCGCTGTAAAGCGACTGCGCTAACCGTGACGCCAATTCCAACGCTGCCTGCAAGGAGTTTGTCGTTTTGAATGTGACCGCCTGCATTCACTCTGGGTTCTGGTCTCCTCGCACATTCCAAATGCGTGCGGGTTAGGTGGGCATGCTAAGCTGGCGTTGGAAGTGTGGTGACACTTGGGACTGTCCCTGAGACAACCTCAGACTGTGTCGGTCTTTGACGCGATCTCTATGCTTTGATGACATGTGACAAAAAAAAGCTCATTTTTATTCTTATCTTTACATGAGTGAGCGTGGTGTATCCTCACATAGGTGCCCTTGGCCTAATCATCTTCCGCTGCTTCATCGAAGACCTGTCCTGCATCAGGGCTGCTTGAGGAACACTTAGCTCCATTCGCAACCCCTCAGCAAGTGCAGCAGCTCATGTCTGCCTGAGCCAAGACTCAGACAATGCTCAGGCTGGTCAGTGCCAAGTCATCTTCGTGCCACTAAAGTGCCAAGCGGCGGCCATCACCAACAAGAGGCCGCACTTCCTGAGAAAGTTTGCAGACCCGAAACGTTGACTGGGTTCCCCTTCCGCAGCTGCTGCTTGACTGGCTGAGTTCTTCCAGCATTTCTGTTCTCGTTTGTGGTTCCAGCATCTGCCATTGTACTTATTCTCTGACAGTCTGAATGCATTCTCTCACTGGTCTTACTAGCGCCGAGCACCAAACCATTCACAGCCACTTGGCGTCCCTGCGCGCTTACTCTCTGGCAACAGGCCGCAACTCCCTTAGGAAGCAGCAGATCAGGGGGCAGTGGAAGTTGGATAGTAAGCTAGGGCTTTTCTCTTTGGAGAGAAGGAGGATGAGAGGTGATTAGATAAAGGTGCACAGGGTGATAAGGGGCATAGATAGAATGGACAGCCCGAGACTTTTTCCTGGGTTGGAAATGGCTAACACAAGGGGGTATAATTTCAATGAGATTTGAGGAAGGTATGGGGGCCGGATGTCAGAGTTCAGTCTTTTTACATTGAGAGTAGGTGCGTGGAGAACTCTACCAGGCGTGGTAGTAGAGGCAGATACATTAGGGGCGCCAAGGTAGCAAAGCAGTTAGCGCGATACTATTACAGCTCGGGCCTTCGGAGTATAGAGTTCATAAGAACATAAGAACATAAGAGATAGGAGCAGGAGTAGGCCAATCGGCCCCTCAAGCCTGCTCCGCCATTCAACAAGATCATGGCTGATCCAATCTTAACTCTAGTTTTCACCGAATCCCACAAGGCAACAGTGCCAACCAACAGGGCACCATGCCACCCATTTTATTTTATTATTCATCCCGCCCAAACCCATGTGATCACCCGGGAAAAAAAAACGAGTTGCCAATTGAGGAGAAAAAATCTGGAAAATTCCTCTCCGACCCATCCAGGCTATCGAAAACTGGTCCAGGAGATCACATAGCTGATCTAAACCTAGCCTCATGTCCACTTACCTGCTCGCTCACCGTATCCCCTAATGCCATTTTTATCCAGGAAAATGTCTATCTCCGTTTTGAATTTATTGAGTGTAGTAGCTTCCACAGCCCCACTACCCTCTGAGTGAAGAAATTTCTCCGCATCTCAGTCCTGGAACGCCATCCCCTTATTTTAAGATTATGCCCCCTAGTCCTAGTTTCACCCATCATTGGGAACATTCTCCCCGCATCCACCCGATCAAGCCCCTTCACAATCTTATATGTTTCAATAAGATCGCCTCTCATTCTTCAGAACTCCAATGAGTAGAGTCCCAATCTACTCAACCTCTCATCATACATCAACCCACCCATCCCCGGAATTAACCTAGTGAACCTTCTCTGTACTGCCTCGAGAGCCAGTATGTCCTTTCTTAAATATGGACACCAGAACTGCACGCAGTACTCCAGGTACCAATACCCGGTACAACTGCAGTAAGACCTCCCTGTTCTTATACTCCATCCCCCTAGCAATAAAAGCCAGCATTCCATTGGCCTTCTTGACCACCTGCTGCACTTGCATACTAACTTTTTGTGTTTCCTGCACCAGGACCCCCAGATCCCTTTGCACAGAAGCACTTTCCAGTTTCTCTCCATTTAGATAATAACTTGCTCTATTATTTTTCCTGCCAAAGTGCAAGACCTCACACTTGTCAGTATTATATTTCATCTGCCAAATGTCTGCCCAATCACTCAGCCTATCAATGTCCCCCTGCAGGGTTTCAATGTCCTCCATTACACTCCCTCCCATCTTTGTGTCATCAGCAAACTTCGATACGTTGCACTTAGTCCCTTTCTCCAAATCATTAATATAGATTGTAAAGAGTTGGGGTCCCAACACCGACCCCTGCGGAACACCACTAGTCACCAACTGCCAGTCTGAGAATAAACCATTTATCCCAACTCTCTGTTTTCTGTTAGAAAGCCAATCCTCCACCCATGCCAGAATATTATCCCCAATCCCATGATTTTTTACTTTAAGTAATAATCTTTGGTGTGCACCTTGTCAAATGCCTTTTGGAAGTCCAAATACACCACATCCACTGGTTCCCCTTTATCTACCCTATATGTTATGTCCTCAAAGAACTCCAACAAATTTGTCAAACATGACTTCCCTTTTGTAAACCATGCTGACTTTATCCTATTAAGCTATGTTTATCCAAATGCCCTGTTACTGTTTCCTTAATTATCGATTCCAACATTTTGCCAACCACAGATGTTAGGCTAACTGGCCTATAATTCCCAGCCTTCTGTCTATTGCCCTTTTTAAATAAAGGAGTTACATTAGCATTTTTCCAATCTGCCGGGACCATTGCCGAGTCCAGCGAGTTTTGAAAAATTATCACTAATGCATCCACAATCCCGACCGCCACTTCCCTTAAGACCCTAGGATGCAAGCCATCCGGTCCAGGGGATTTATCCACCTTCAGTCCCATTAATTTATCAAGTACCATTTCCTTGGTGATTTGAATCATAGTTAGCTAATCGTAGTTAGTTCAATTCCATTGCTGTCTGCAAGAAGCTTACACGTTCTTCCCGTAACCACGTGGGTTTCTCCCACTTTCCAAAGATGCTGGAGTTAGTAGGTTAATTCACTATTTTGTAAATTATCCTATGATTAGACTAGGTTAAGTAGGTAGGTTGCTGGGTGGTGTGGCTCGTTGGGCCGGGGAGGCCTGTTCCACACGGTATCGCTAAATAAATAAATAAATAAATGGATGGTCAACAATGGAGGACTGTGTAGGAGGGAAGAGTTGGAAAGAAGGTTAAAAGGGCCTGTACTGTGTGGTAATGTTCTTCATTCTATAACCGTTAGGCTAAACCAGGAAAACGCGAGGTGGAGGGGAACTCCAGCGTCTGAAATTCAGTTTTGGTGAAGGTGGAGAACATGTTTAAGTATTACAGCCCGCCCCAGGTCACAGTGATGTCGCTTCTCAGCTAGCCCTTGGGGGACCTATCCCGAGGCTGCTTCCTGGACAGTGATGAGGGAATCTTCAAAAAGCAGTGCTTTTTGGTGGCATCCATTATAAAGGACCCCCACCACCCAGGGAGACATGCCCTCTTCTGATTAATACCGTCAGGGAGGAGGTACAGAAGCCCAAAGACACACATTCAAAGTTTTAGAACCAGTTTTTTTCTCTCCACCCATCAGATTTTCGAATAGCCAGGAGCCCATGAACACTACCTCACTATTTTGCTCTCTATTTGCACTATTTATTTATTTTACATTTCTTTCTGTAATGTATAGTATATTTTTATTTGCATTACACTTTCTGCTGCCACAAACTAACACATTTCACAACATACTACAGTATGTCAGTGATAATAAACCTGATCTTGATTCTGATTTTGGTCCTGATCCTCATCCTCGTCCTGATTCTGATCCTCACCTTTATCCTCATCCTCATTCTGATCCTCACCTTTATCCTCATCCTCATCCTGATTCTGATCCTCACCTTTATCCTCATCCTCATCCTGATTCTGATCCTCATCCTCATTCTGATCCTCATCTTTATCCTCATCCTCATCCTGATTCTCGACCTGATCCTGGATTGATCTGGTTCTGATGGTTCGGATTCTGATAGAGTCACTACCAACTGTGAGCGGGGAGAGTTTGGCCCTGACCAGGAAGGGTTACAGTGTACACCACAGAGAGGGCCACAGTGTACACTGCAGGGGAGGGTCTCACACACACACTGGAGGGGTCACACTGTACTCATATAAACCATGGGAGTTGATGCTGGTCCACCGTACACTGGATCACATCTCCAAGAAATGTCCTCCATCCCCTGCAGGGCAAGATCTGCATTGTCTGACATTGCGCAAGTCTTTGCTGTCAAGGTACATAAACTTGACGTTGAGCCATTTTGGGACAGATTCCTCTTAAATGCAATCGGAATGCATGAATTCACTTAATGGCATCAGCTGTGCTGACCCGCTGTTCACCACGGTTCTCCTTCCTCCACACTCCTGCCTTACCCTGCAGATGGCCCTGGCAACCTGTGCCCTGCCAACTACCCATCCACCACCCCACCAGCAGTCCGCCAGACGATCCGAACGGCTTTGCAAGGTGACAGCTTGATTTATATAGCTGCTTTTGAAAGCGTGGCAAAGCACCCACGGTGGAGCAGGTTACTGTCAGGTGCCACGCTGTCACTGCGAGGAGCATAGCAAGATCCCATCAGCAGCCACTTGACCTGCTTTTTGCTTTGCCGTGATTCGCCAACGCTTGAGACCCTCGGGACTGAATGCGTGCACACAACTCCTCAGATTATTCTATGCTGCCTAGTGATGTAAACACCTTATTGAGAAACAAAAAAAAGATTAATCACCGAATGAATCAGAGGCTTTTCAATAATGAAATGATAGGTAGATAGAGAGAAATAGATAGATAGAGAGAGAGAGAGATAGAGAGGTAGATAGACAAGTAGATAGATAGAGAGAGAGAAAGATAGCTAGGTAGGTAAATAGTTAGACAGATAGATAGAAAGATGGATAGATAGATAAATAGATAGATACTTAGGTGGATAGATAGACAGAAAGATAATTACACAGATAGGCAGTTAGGTAGTTAATAAATGGATAGATAGATCAGATAGATAGATAGATAGATAGATACAGAAAGACAGAGAAATAGAGAGATAGATAGATATTAGATAGAATACTGCTGCTACTTGGAACCCAAGTTCCATCTTGGGCACTGGCCTACAAAGTACCCAGGACATCTTCAGGGAGTGGTGTCTCGGAAAGGCACTGTCCATTATTAAGGACCTCCAACACCCAGGGCATGCCCTTTTCTCACTGCTACCATCAGATAGGAGGTACAGAAGCCTGAAGGCACACACTCAGCGATTCAGGAACAGCTTCTTCCCCTCTGCCATCCGACTTCTGAATGGACATCGAATTCTTGGACACTAATCTAAACATAGTGAAATGTTTTTTAGGGGCTGGAATTTCTTATCTCCAGAAGAGTCTAACGAAGTTGAATACTAAAAGTAAAAGTTTTCTGTGCAAGAAAAAAAGCGTCCTTCTAGAGGCCATATTCAGTTTTTAAATTAAGAAATGTCATTGCTTTTTTAAAAATTATACAGTATTTTTGTTTTTGCACGTTTTTTCTATTCAATATATGTATACTGTAATTGATTTACTTGTTTATTTATTATTTTTTCTCTGATAGATTATGTATTGCATTGAACTGCTGCTGCTAAGTTAACAAATTTCACGTCACATGCCGGTGATAATAAACCTGATTCTGATTCTGACTCTGAGATAGAGAGATAGATAAATAGATGTACAGATAAATAGAGAGAGATGGATAGATAGAGGAATGATGAGGATAGAGTGTGATGAGGAATAGCAAGTGTTCATGAGTCATTCAAAAATGAATTTTTATTTTTCTCAATAAGGTGTTTACATAATTAGATTGCATTGAATAATCCAAGGAATTGTGTGCCTGAATTCAAGCCTGCAGGTCTCAAACATTGGCTAACGGTTGCAAAGCGAAAAAAAAACAGGTCAAGCGGGTTTTTATAGTTGCAAGTGCCAGTTCCGTCACAGGCACAATCCTCATCACCATCGAGGACATACTCAAAAGGCGATGTCTCATGGGTTCGTTGTCCATTTAGATATCTGATAGCAGAGGGGGAAAAAGCCATTTTTAAGATGTTGAACGTGCTTCTTCAGGTTCCTATAGCCCCTCCCTGATGGTAGCAATGAGAAGAGGGCATGTCCCAGGTAATTATGTATGCCGCCTTCTTGAGGCATCGCCTTTTGAAGATGCCCTCGATCGTGATAAGGATTGTGTCTGTGACAGAACTGGCACTTGCAAACATAAAAACCCGCTTGATTTGTTTTTTTTTGTTCTGCAATCGTTAGCCAATGCTTGAGACCTGCAGGCTTGAATTCATGCACACATCTCCTTGGATTATTCAATGCAATCTAATTATGTAAACACCTTATTGAGAAACAAAAAAAAAAGATTCATTTTTGAATGACTCAGAGGCATTTGAATGATGAAAGAAAAGGAGAGAGGATAATATTACAGTATAATAACTGCAGCAAATTGAGGGCTCTACACAGAACGTTAGTGAGGACGAGGGAAGGACGAACAGCCCACAGATAATTCACCCTCTCCTGGGCTCTCCCTGCCCACTTCATCTTCTCCCACAGCTTTTGTGCCACCTTTGCTTTAAGATCTTTACACGCTCTGTTTCCAGAGTCAGCCCCTTATCCTCTCGAGGATTTCCCAGTTGAACGTACTCAACGGCATGGCGGAAAGGTGCAGCGGGTACTGCAGCTGACACACGGTCCCTGCGACCCAAGTTTCTTTCTGATCTCCAGGGCTGTCTGTGTGGAGCCTGCACCTGCTTCCTGTCACCACGTGGGTTTCTGCCGTCTGCTCCATTTTCATAGAACATTACAGCGCAGAACAGGCCCTTCGGCCCACAATGTTGTGCCTTTTAACTTAATCTAACATCAATTTAACCCTTCCCTCTGACATAGTCCTCCATTTTTCTGTCATCCATGTGCCTATCAAAGAGATTCTTAAACGTCCCTAATGTACCTACCTCTACCACCACCCCTGGCAGGGCATTCCACACACCCACCACTCTGATGCACTATCAATAACTCTAGGATGACTAGAAGTAGAGTAAACTAATGATAGGCTTTTATTAACAGCAAAACGGAGCACGACCACTGTCGGAGGAGCAGTGCCTCAATCACCTTTATCCAGGGGTCTGTGGGAGGAGCCACAGGAGCAGCCAGCAGAGGGGCATGTCCAGACAGATATACATGGTTTACCACACACTCTCCGTGTAAAGAACCTACCATTGATAACGCCCCGCCCCCATACATTCCTCCCATATCCCAAAGTTGTGTTGGTGGGTTAATACACTGCCCCCTCTTCCAGTTCAGGTTAGGAGAACCAGGGGCATGTCAATGAGTGGGTGAGAGAGATTAGTTATGGGAAAGTATCTGAGGGGGAAAGGGTTTGCCTTGAGAGCTTGCATGGATTCGATGGGCTGAATAGCCCCCTCCTATGTCATAAGGAAATATAAAGTGTCTAGGAGGAGCCATCGCCCACGCTCACAGACTCCGCATTCACTTGAACCACACCGGGTTCTAGAACAGCTGTTTCCCTTCAACCATTCGATTCTCGAACCAACTGACAAAACCCTAATCATTAAAGTTTGATGAACTGCTACAAACACTTTGATTATTGTAGAACATAAAGCATAGATCAGTACAGCACAGAACAGGCCCTTCAGCCCACAATGTTGTGCCAACCTTTTAACCTACTCTAAGGTCAGTTTAAACCTTCCTTCACTATTAGTTCTCCATTTTTCTTTCATCCATGTGCCTATGCACTGAAATAGATTTATTTTGTTCTACTTGTATGGTTTCTTGTACAGACTACTCATAGATGATGTCAGAATTGAGCTCCAACGACGACGTCCTGAGCTGTAATAGCGTCACGCTAACCACTACGCTACCATGGCGCCCGGTGTCAGTGAGGTCAAGGGGAAGTTCCAGACCAAGAGCAATCCGGGCGGGAGGTGATGACACATCACAGACACAGGGAAGGCAGAGGAAGGCTGCAGCAGTGAAGCATCCCCAGCTGTCTCGCACTCCGTGCCACTGGGCTCTGACCCTGATCTGTCAGGACTGTGTGTTGGCTGCCTGAGCATCAGCCTCCCCACATTCAGCAAAGTCACGCACAGGCGTTCGCCATTAAGGGATTTAACCCTAGCATCCTGGATATGTGGATCCCGGATCACCTTCTACAGCCACCAATAAACAACAACATTACAGTGACTGCACTACCACTACTACTTAGGAAAAAGACAGTGGAAGATTTATTCCCAATCCATTCTATCCTTAAGTGGTCTTCATGGGATGGCCACTATCCTGAGGCAATACCATGTCCAATAGATCAGCAAGGGAAGGCCGACTACTGGCCAATCATTGTCAGAACTGGGATACAAATCCAGGCTGGAGTTCAACCTCCATTGGTCAACCTGGGTGAGCATTTTCTGCAATGCCTCCATTATAATACATCCTCCAGGAGGCTTTGTAAGGCATTTGTCAGACCGCACCTGGAGTGTTGTGAGCCATTTTGGGCCCCTTATCTATGAAAGGCTATGCTGGCATTGGGGAGAGCCCCGAGGAGGCTCACGAGAACAATCTCAGGACTGAAAGAGTTAACACATGAGCAGCATTTGATTGCTCTGGCCTTGTACCGCGGAGTTTAGAAGAATGAGGAGAGATCTCATAGAAACCTATTGAACGTTGAAAGGTCAGCATACCATGGATGTGGAGAGGATGTTTCCTATAGCGGGGGAGTCTAGGACCAGAGGGCACAGCCTCAGAATTGAAGGACATCCTTAGGTGAGAGAAGCACATTCATTTATATTCATTTCCATTCCTCATTCTGGCTCCCTCTCCTACCTCTCCTCTTCTCCTCACTGGTCTAGCACCTCCCTCTGGTGTCCTTTCTCCCACTGTTCACTCTCCTCTCCAATTTATTGAGATACAACACAGAATCGGTCCTTCCAGTCCCTCCAGCCAAGCCGCCCAGCAGCTCCTGACTTGACCCTAGACTAATCACGGGACAATTTAAAATGACCCATTAACCTACACCATCAGAACACCACTGGACTGTGGGAGGAAACCGGAGCACCTGAAGAAACCTCGTTCATTTCACCGGGCAAACACGAGGAAATCTGCAGATGCTGGAAATTCAAACAACAACACACAAAATGCTGGTAGAACACAGCAGGCTAGGCAGCATCTATAGGGAGCAGCACTGTCGACGTTTCGGGCCAAGACCCTTCGTCAGGACTAACCGAAATTCACCCTCATTTCACCGGGAGCCCTTTAGCTTTTCCACCTATCATCTCCCAGATTCTCACTACATCCCACCTTCATAAGCTACAGAACCTGGGCCTCTGTAACCCCCTCTGCAACTGGATCCTTGACTTCCTAACCGGAAGACCACAATCTGTGCGGATTGGTGATAATATCTCCTCTGCACTGCTGATCAACACTGGCGCACCTCAGGGTGAGTGCTTAGCCCACTGCTCTACTCCCTCTACACGCACGACTGTGGGTTAGGTGTAGCTCAAATGCCAAATATTTGCTGATGATACAACCATTGTTGGTAGAATCTCAAATGGAGATGACAGTGAGATATACCAGGTAGTTGAGTGGTGTCACTGCAACAACCTTGTACTCAATGTCAGTAAGACAAAAGAGCTGATTGTGGACTTCAGAAAGGGTAGGACAAGGGAACACACACCAGTCCTCATGGAGCAATCAGAATTGGAGAGAATAAGAAATTTCAAGTTCCTGGGTGTCAATATCTCTGAGGACCTAACCTGGTCCCAACATATAGATGCAGCTATAAAGACAGCGGCTATATTTCATTAGGACTTTGAGGAGATTTGGTTTGTCAAATAAAACACTCAAAAACCTTCTACAAGTGTACCGTGGAGAACATTCTGACTGGCTGCATAAGATCAAAATAAGTTGCAGAACTTGTAAAATTAGTCAGCTCTATCATGGGCACTAGCCTCCGTAGTATCCAAGACATCTTCAAGGAGTGGTGCCTCAGGAAGGTGGAGTCCACTTGAGATGGTGAATAAAGCTAATCCTAGATCGTTAAACACCGTCCCTTCCGCAGGCCGGGCACACTGCAGCACACTGTCTTCCCTGAATCAGAGTCTGTGGTTCAAAATCCACACCAGGAACTGAGGTACGAAGTTCACCGTGCTGTATGGACGGAGAGCCGTGTGTCATGGATACTACTGCCCAAGCCCAGTCTGCTCCAGCAGTGTTTTCTTGAATGTCTTTGGAATGTGGGAGGAAACCAGAGCACCCGGAGGAAACCCACGCTGACACGGGAAGAACGTGCAAACTCCTCACAGACAGCGGCAGGAGTTGAACCTCGACTGGCTTTGTAAAACGCTGTGCTAACGCTACTTAAAAAGTCGTACTTAACAAGCACTTCAACCCCTCCAATTGGTTAAGCTGCTTCACAAATGCAGGTCTAGGCTGGATCTCAACTTCTATACGTCAGCCTGGTGTATTTTCTCTGCAAGGACTCCCATTACATCACATCCTTCCTTAAATATGGAGTACTGCACAGTACTACGGAGTCTTTCCTTCAGCCATGAAGTTGTGGTCAACCAGCTTCACAAATCCTTGATGAGTCAGGGGAAAATGTTATTTTTTTTATGAAACAAAAAAGCTAGAAATTTAAGCCTGGTTAAAGCATGTAAAAAATTATTCAGCAATTCTGAGAAAGAATGAGGGAGCTTCTCTTTGTAACCTGGCTCTCTCCTAGACGTCAGCTTATTGTCTGTGGGAGCTCAGCGTGCAAATTTGCTGCCATTTCTCCTACTTCAGAACAATGGTGATATTGATTGACTAATCAGCAGTCGGTGTCAAGTCATCCCACAGTCAACATGCTCCATTCCGAATCAGAATCAGGTTTAATATCACCGGCATATGTGGTGAAATTTTTTGTCTTTGCTGCAGCAGTACAATGCAATGCATCATAATAAATACAGCAAATTACAGTAAATATATATATTAAATAGTTAAATTTAAAAAGCAGTGCAAAAGTAGAAATAAAAAAGTAGAGAGGTAGTGTCCATGGGTTCAACGCCCATTCAGAAATCGGATGGCAGAGGGGAAGAAACTGTCCCTGAATCGTTGTGTGTGCCTTCAGGCTTCTGTACCTCCTTCCTGATGGTAGCAATGAGAAGAGGGCATATCCAGGGAGATGGGGGTCTTTAATGATGGATTTCTTTTTGAGGCATCGCTTCTTGAAGATGTCCTGGGTACCTCAGAGGCTAGTGCCCACAATGGAGCTGATTAAGCTTACAACTCTCTGCAGGTCACTTTGATTCCATGCAATAACCTATCCTCAGGAGACAAACTTGCTAATGCAGGCTTCATCCTGGTAAATCTCCTCTGCTCCTGTCTGAAGGTTCCACATCCTTCCTATGATGAGGCAACCAGAACTGAACACAATATTCCACGTGTTGTCTACCGTGGTCACCACTGTAGCACACTGGTTAGCATGGCGCTATTATGGGTCAGGGCATTTTGGAGTTCAATTCCAAAAATTCAATTCCCAAAAGTTCAATTTCCCAAAGTTTAATTCCGGTGCAGTTCTGTAAGGAGTCTCTGTACATCTCCCTGTGGAATGTGTGGGTTTTCCCCAGGTGCTCCAGTTTCCTCCCACAGTCCAAAGACGTACCAGGTAGGTTAGTTGGTCATTGTAAATTGTCCTGTGATTAGGTTAGGGTTAATTGGGATTGTGGGGCTGCTGGGGTGGCACGGCTGAAAGGGGCAGAATGGTCTACTCTGCACTATATTGCTAAGTAAATAAATAGAGTTTTGTAGAGCTACAACATTACCCTTCGACCCTTGAACTCAGTCCCCTGAAAGCCAACACATCATTAGCCTTCTTAACCACCCTATCGACTTACACAGCAACTTGAGGGATCTTTGAACATTGACCTCAAGATCCCTTTGTTCCTCCACAGTGCAAGAAGCCTGCCACCTATAAGCAAGTTTTCGTTTTAAACACAATATCTCCACAACGATGCATCAACATTGAAAGGGACACAGCTTACATTAATTATTAGATTTCTGCCAGAAGTTAGAATCACTGAGTCCTAGAACACTACAGCGCAGAAACAGGCTGTGTAGCTCATCTAGTTAGTCCCGAACTATTAAACTGCCTAGCCCCAACAACCTGCACCCGGACCATAACCCACATAACCCTCCCAAATCATGTTCCTATCCAAATTTCACTTACATGCTGAAATCAAATCCCCATCCACCACTTCTGCTGGCAGCTCGTTCCACACTTGCATCAGCCTCCGAGTTGAAGAGGTTTTTCCCATTAAACTTTTCACCTTTCACCCCAAATTGAATGGAACTGACTTTATTTCTTACGTCCTTCACATATATGAGGGGTAAAAACCTTTATGTTACATCCCCGTTTAAACATGCAATGTGCAATCATAGTAATTCATAATAATTTATAATAAGTAGAACAGTCAATGTAACATGGAAATACACTCAGATCAGCGTGAGTTAATCAGTCTGATGGCCTGGTGGAAGAAGCTGTCCCAGAGCCTGTTGGTCCTGGCTTTTATGCTGCGGTACCGTTTCCCGGATGGTAGCAGCTGGAATAGATTGTGGTTGGGGTGACTCAGGTCCCCAATGATCTTTCGGTCCCTTTTTCCACACCTGTCTTTGAAAATGTCCTGAATCATGGGAAATTCACAACTACAGATGGACTGGGCTGTCCGCACCACTCTCTGCAGAGTCCGGCGATTGAGGGAAGTACAGTTCCCATAACAGTCAGGATGCTCTCAGTTGTGCCCCTGTAGAATGTTCTTAGGATCCGGGGGCCCATACCAAACTTCCTCAACTGTCAGAGGTGAAAGAGGCACTGTTGTGCCTTTTGCACCACACAGCTGGTGTGTACAGACTACGTGAGGTACTCAGTGATGTGGATGCCGAGGAACTTAAAGCTGTTTATCTTCTCAACCCGACATCCATTGATGTCAACAGGGGCTAGCCTCTTTCCATTCCTCCTGTAATCCACAACCAGCTCTTTTGTTTTTACGACATTGAGGGAAAGGTTGTTTTCTTGACACCACTTTGTCAGAGAGATGACCTCTTCCCTTCAGCCACCTCTTTATTGTTTGAGATTAGGCCCATTCCAGTCTCACTCAACCTCAACGGAAAAACCCTGCTTACTTTTACCCTATCTATACCCCTCATAACTGTGCATAACTGTGTACATGTCTATGAAATTTCCTCTCATTCTCCTCATTCTTCAACTAGTAATGCCCAGACTTGAAGGGTTAAATTATGAAGCTGAGTTTCCCTCAATCTGCCTTGCCTTCCCTGAAACTGAATTGATTGAGTGTTGGTGTAAGCAAGGTCTTTACGGGGATTTAGGGTTTCAGTAAGCCAAGAGCATCAAATCTCCTCAAAGCAGGAAAAAGGGAGTAATAATGTCAGGTAAAGGTACTTTGGAAGGAAAATAATGGGAAGTGATTTTCCCACACAAATTTGCCGTGGAGAGCATTCTAACTGGTTGCATCACCAACTGGCATGGAGGGGGTCACTGCACAGGATCGGAAAACGCTGCAGAAAGTTGTAAACTCAGCCAGCTCCATCATGGGCACTGGCCTTCCCAGCCGCCAGTACACCTTCAAAAGGCGATGCCTCGAAAAGGCAGCATCCATTATTCAGGACTCCATCACCCAGGATGCCCTCTTCTCATTGCTACCAACAAGGAGCAGGTACAGGAGCCTGAAGACACACACTCAACATTTCAGGAACAGCTCCTTCCCCTCTACCATAAGATTTCTGAATGGACAATGAACCCATGAAGACAACATCAGTATTTTTTCAAACAACACACACAAAGTGCTGTATTCTTTCCTCTCTTTTGCACTAGTTATTTAATTTAATTTTCCTTTTATATAAAGATTCTTATTGTAACTTAACAGTTTTTATTATTGAGTGCCGCTGCCACAAAGCAACAAATTTCACAACGCATGCCAGTGATATTAAACCTGATTCTGTAACCTGGAATTTCCCACAAAAGGCCAAGGTCGCCGGAGGTCATAAGAAACCCTCAAGAGTGGACAGAGTTGGGCTGGGCTGCGTCAGGATTCAAGGAAGTGCAAGTTAGATACTGATTGGCAAAAATCTCGCTAAAGATTGGAATGAGTCTGAGGGACTGAACTACTTCTGAAAGCAGAGAGAGAGAGACTGACATACACACAAGGATTTATGAGCAAGAATCATTAGCTTCCTCGTCTTGAGTTAAGGGTCCAATGTTAGAGCACGTACGGCTACCTAAGTTGAGAGGTTTAACATATCTGTAATATATTAGCTAGTATGTAACCTACACAGTAGCTCTCTGAGTAACACAATTTAACAGCAAATACAGCGTGGTGGCAGACTCAATATGCGCTGTGTACAAAAATAAGCAATAAGGTGGTCACTGAGAAACACAAATTAATACCATCTAACAGAAGGCAATTGACTGCTGACTCTGAGACGCAGCATGTGAAATCTTTCTTCAGCATGAAGAAGGATTGTCACACAGTTCCATGTGGAAGTGGCGTTCCAGGTTTTTTGTTGGGACAATCCATGCGACGCGGTGCTTGGCGTCTGGGCGGTTGGCGACCAAAGTTCAAAGTTCAAAGCAAATTCGTTATCAAGGTATGTACACGTCCTCCTGAGGTTCATTCCCTCGCAGGCATTCACAGCAGAACAAAGAAATATAATAGACTGACAACCAATGTGCAAAAGAAGACAAATTGCAAATACAAAAAATAAATTAGGTAATCAAATAAATAAATTGCTAGTTAATTAATTAATCAATTGATTAATAACACTGCGATCATGAGTCATAGAGTCCTTGAGCGTGAGTCTGGAAGTTGGGGAATCAGTTTAGTGTTGATGTGAGTAAAGTTATCCACGCTGGTTCAGGAGGCTGAAGCAAACAGACAGGAGGGAAAGGATTTGGACGAAGGGTCTTACTAGGTGCCAGTGAGGTGCTTGCAGGAGGCTGACGACATATTCCAGATTCCCCACCCCCCCCCCCTTCCGCCACCCGGCTAAGTCCCCTCTCTGACAGCTGGTCAGGGAGCAGGGAGCTCGGTAATGAAATTATATCGCGTGATCAGGCCGATTAGAGCAAATAAAAGAACAGCTTGTCACTTCATTATTCTGTCACTACCTGGGCACAGAAAGCAGGAGGTGGACAACTTTATGTTCCAGACAGTCTGGCCACGTGTCCTCACCTGAAGCAGCCAGTAGACCAGAGTCGGAATCAAGTTTAATATCACTGACATATTCCGTGAAACTTGTTATGTGGCAGCAGTACATAGCAATACATAATAATATAAAAAGTGAGAAATTACAATATGAAGTATGCATATATAAAAATTAAATTAAATAAGTAGTGCAAAAAGAGAGGAAAAGAACATTGATTTGTTAAAAATTTTGATTCAAAAATATTGTGTTCGTGGATTCAGTGTCCATTCAGGAATCTAATGGTGGAGGGGAAGAAGTATTAGTAATTCCTCTCCACGCCTTGTGGCGCATCAGGCGGCAACCATGCCATTTCTTTAGCATTTTGTCTGTTTTGTACGAGGCTGATTTGGTAGGTTGTCGCTCGACCCAGCACGGATGAAAAGCGTGCAAGGAGCTGGCCAGATTCAAGCCCAGAACCACTCGCCTCAAAGTCTGGTGCTGGTGCCACTACACCACCGGCCGGCAGAGGGGAAAAAAGCTGTTTCCGAAATGTTCAGTGTGTGCCTTCGGGCTCTTGATGGTAGTAATGAGAAGAGGGCATCTCCTGGGTGGATGCCGCCTTTTTGAAGCATCGCCTTTTGAAGGTGAGGAACACTGAGGTCTAAGTTAACAGTCAACCATCAGGCCCCTGAACCAGCGTGGACATCTTCACTCACCACAACACCGAAATGATCACTGAAGATTACTGAAGTTCATTTTCAAGGACCCTACAATCCATGCTCTCAGATTATTTATTTACTTGTTTGTATTTGCACAATTTGTCATTCATTGTGTGTCAGCTTTGATTGATACTATCGTACTTCTTTATTCTACTCTGAATGCCTGCAAGAAAACAAATCTCAGAGTTGTACTTTGTGACACATACGTACACTAATAATAAACCTACTTTGAACTTCAAACTTCAAACTTTGAGAAAAGCTCTGATCCCTTTAACCACCTCAATTTGACTGTCCATGACACTGCTCTTTAATTCATCCTTGGTTACGCAGCAGATAAGAAGAGTAGATCTGAGAAAATTTATCCCAAACCCATGTCTCACACCTGTGCATGCATAGCACACAATCCCCTGGGCCAGGAAGGACCACAGCATTGTTCAAGAGACAACTGAGCTCTCCCAAAGTCCTGACCACCTCATCCTACCCTCCCATCACCACAACAGGGACCGTGTTCCCCTTGTCCTCGCCTACCACCCCACCAGCCTCCAGATCCAGCACATTATCCTCTGCAACTTCCACCACCTTCAACAGGACCCCACCACTAAGCACATCTTTCCCTCTCTACCCCTCTCTGCTTTTCGCAGGGATCATTCCCTGCGCGACTGCCTGGTCCACACATCCCTCCCCACGGATCTCCCACCTGGCACTTATCCCTGCAAGCGTAAGTGCTACACCTGTTCCTACACCTCCTCTCTTACCACCATTCAGGGCCTCAAACAGTCCTTCCAGGTGAGGCAACACTTCACTTGTGAGTCTGTTGGGGTCATCTATTGCATCCGGTGCTCCTGGTGTGGCCTCCTCTACATCAGCTAGACCCGACGCAAATTGGGGAACCGCTTCGTCGAGCACCTCCGCTCCGTCCGTCACAACAGGCAGGATCTCCTGGTTGCCACCCACTTCAACTCTGCTTCACGTTCCCATTTGGATACGTCCATACATGGCCTCCTTTACTGCCATAATGAGGCCAAACTCAGGTCGGAGGAGCAACACCTCATATACCGTCTGGGTAGTCTCCAACCCCTTGGTATGAACATCGAATTCTCCAACTTCCGGTAATTTCCTCTCTCTCCCTTCCACCATCCCACTTTCACTCTGCCTCCTCTTCTAGCTGCCTATCACCTCTCTCATGATTCTGCCTTCTTCTACTACCCATAGTGCTTTCCCCTTTCATTCCTTCTTCACCTCTCCGGCCTATCCCCTCCCTGATTCTCCTCCCCCACCCCTTGATCTTTCCTCTGATTGGTTTTTCACCTGGCACCTTCCACCCTCCCCCCAACTTCTTTATAGGGCCCCTGTCCCCTCCTTCTTCAATCCCGACGAAGGGTCTCGGCCTGAAACGTTGACTGCTCATTTCAACGGATGCTGCCCGACCTGCTGAGTTCATCCAGCTTGTTTGTACGTCTTGACATATCTCTCACCTGTTGTTATCAAAATCAATTAGCTAGCTTTATTGGGCCTCTTCCCCCTTATAACATCCACTTACTGGAGGTTTTTTTTTGTTTCTCACACCATTCTCTGTAAACTCTAGAGACCACTATGCATGAAAATCCCAGGGGATCAGCAGTTTCTGAGATACTCAAACCACCCCATCTGGCACCAACAATCATTCCATGCTCAAAGTCACTTTGATCACATTTCTTCCTCATTCTGATGGTTGGTCTGAACAACAACTGAACCTCTTGACCGAGTCTGCATGCGCTTTTGCACTGAGTTGCTGTCAAGCGATTGGCTGAGTAGATATTTGCATTAATGTGCAGGTGTACATGTTTACCTAATAAAGTGGCCACTGAATGTATTTGTAACTTAGAACAAAATGCTAATACAATGAGACAGTAAGGTTTTGTACAGCAACGGGGTTAGTAGAAAGCCATAACAATGTGAGCTTAAACCTAAAGATTTAAAGGCTATGTGTTGGAAGATACACTGTAAGTGAAAAATCACCATAGCAACCAGATTACCTCAGGAGTAAAATAGAATTTCCTCTGAGAATTTGGAGGTTCAAATTGGCCACTTTTTTGGTTAGACAGAGCTGAAGGAAGTAGAAGGGTCAACTTGAACAAATTTAGAATGTTCTAATTACACTGAACGACAAATATTTTGTTTCCTGAATACTTTTGGGTATATCTTATGGATTTGGGGCTGCTGATCATGAAAATCACCATGTAATTTCCCTATCACACAGATTTTTTGAAATTGCCTGTATTTGTTATTTCAATTCATAATTCAAGTCAGAATAACTGATGACAAGATTAAGGATGGCATTTTTGTTGGTCCTCAAATCAAACAGTTCATCAATGACAGGCAATTTGAAGAACTTCTAATGGGACCAGAGAAAAATCGCATGGAAGGCATTCAAAGATGTTGCTGAAAATTTTTTTGGTAAATACAGAGCACTAAACTATGTGCAGCTGGTTGACAACATGCTTCAAGCACACAAAGCCATGAAGTACAACATGTAACTGGAGATTCATTTTCTGCATTCCCATTTAGACTTCTTCCCTGCAAATCCTGGTACTGTCAGTGACGAGCATGGTGAAAGGTTTCACCAGGACATTGCGGACATGGAGAAACAGTATCAGGGCAACTGGAATCCATCAATGCTGGCTGATTATTGTTGGACACTTAAGCGAGAAGCCTCAGACACTGAGTATGAATGAAAATCATCAACAAAACATTTTTAGCTTTGTGGAACTATTGCAAACCAGCAGCACCGTTGTGCTAAACACATTATATTCAATAAAAGTTAATTTCTTGTTTCTCCAAATTCCTACGTGATACACGTAGTATGAAGTTATTTTTGTGTTCAGCTTCAAGCAGTCCATCATAAACAAAGAGAAATTCTTAGGAAGCAAAGCCTACAAAAAAAAAATTGTTGTCCACTGTAATTATGGATCTATAAACTAAAACAGTTGGTATACTTGGCCAAGGAGAGGAAAATAAGTTGAAATGGCTTCAGGGAAATTATGAAGCATATTATTGGGTATTATATTAGCACTACAACTGTTTAAATATGAAGGTTGAGGGAAACAGACTGATGACACGGAAGGTTATAGAGCATTGATTAAATCCTGCTGAACCAGACTCACCATTTCAGACATACCTCAAAATAATGACAAACAAAATTGATCACTAGAAAATTAAATCAGAGTCTGAAATAGGAGCTAAAAACTCACAAAAACACAATGGAATTCCATCCACTAACTCCAGGGTGAAACCTAGAGTTTAGAAGAATGAGGGGTGATCTCATTGAAGCCTACCAAATGTAGAAACTCTAGATAGAGTGGAAGTGCATGTTTCCTCTAGAGGAGGAAGTCTAGGACCAGAGGGCATACCCTCAGAACAGAGGAGGGACTTCCTTCACCACAGGGCGCTGAATCTGTGGAATTGATTGTCACAGACAGCTGTGGAGGCCAAGTCACTGGGTATATTTAAAGCAGAGGTTGATAGGTTCTTGATTATTAAGGGGTGTCAAAGGTACAGGGAGAAGGCAGGAGAATGGGGTTGAGAGGGATAGTAAATCAGCCATTATGGAGTAGCAGAGCAGACATGATGGGCCAAATTCCATTCCTATGGCAACAGACATGGCTAGTACCCTAGAGATGGCACATATCTACAAGGTTTCAGGCAACGCTGGAGTCTTCAACCACACCCCAACCACAGGAAAATATAACTTGTCAACAGAGTCCATAGTAAAAATAAAGAGACCCTTAACTACTAAGATGGGCCCACCAAAGATTATGTATCATCTAAAAGGGGATTGACCATCCAAGGTGGCTGTATTCGGTTAATATCTTGCTCAGTTGCATAATCACTGAAGTAGCTAAATGCTTAACACAGCTTATCCAATTTCTCAATCTAATTTAGTCTGTTCATTTTCCCATATCTACATAACAGTCTGCATAAAGTAGACAGTGTTGCCAGTGACCAGATCCAAGCCTGACCCTGGGAATGTGCATCTTCTCCCTGTGGCCGCATGGGTTTGTCTGAGATCCAGCCTCCACACCCACCATCCTGGCCATGCTCTCTTCTCGCTGGTGCCAGGAGGAGGAGGTACAGGAGGAGGCTCAGTCCATCGGGTCTAAGTGCCTCCCCACCACTAAGCACAGCTACATGGAGAACTGACACAGGAAAGCAGCATCCAACGTCAAGGACTCCCATTTCCCAAGCCATGCTCTCTTCTCACTGCTGCCATCAGGAAGGAGGTACCTGAGCCTCAGGACTCACTACCAGGTTCAGGAACAGTTATCACCCCTCAACCATCAGGCTCTAGAACCAGAGGGGATAACTTCACTCAACTTCACTCTCCCCATCACAACCTATGGACTCACTTTCAAGGATTTTTCATCTCATGTTCTCAATATTTATTGCTTATTTATTTATTACTAATTTTGTTTTGTCTTTGCACAGCTTGTTGTCCTTTGTACATTGATCCGTTCTGTTGGGTGCAGTCTTTCACTGATTCTGTCGTGTTTCTTGTACTTACTGTGAATGGCCACAAGAAAATGAATCTCAGAATTGTGTATAGTGATGTATATGTACTTTGAGAATAAATTTTCTTTGAAATTTGAACATCCTAAAGGCGCACACCTCATTGGGTTAATTGGTGACTGTAAACCGCCCCTCATGAATGGGTTATGATAGAAACTGGGGGCAAGGACATGGAGGGAATACCACCAGATAAGGCTCTCCCGCCACTGAATACATTTACACAGAGCAACCCTGCCATCGTTAACCAACCCCACCATCCAGGCCATGCTCTCTTCTCGCTACTACCACAGGCCAGGAGCTGCAGAAGCCTTTAGGTCTCATGCCACCAGGCTTAGGAACAGTTATTACCCATCAACCCATCAACCATCAGGTGTGGATAACTTCGCTCACCTCAACACTGAACTGATCCCACAACCTACCAACTCACCTTGAAGAACTCCACAATTCATGTTCTCAGTATTAATTCGTCTTCTTTTGCACACTGGTTATTTGTCAGTTTATGTTTAAATCATCAGCCTGGGAAGGCAGTCCATCTAAGAGAGGGAAAACTCTGATTTCAAACCTCCGCTGCCTTGCGGCCATACCCACTCATGGGAAAGGCTTCGGGAGTAAACCCTGAGGACAAATCCGGAGCTGGAGTCCCTAAGGCAGTCCGACGTTGTCTTCAACCTCGCTCTGGCAACTCCTGCGATGACACCGGTGCTAAGCTGCATCAGCCCTTGCCCTTCCCTTGGGCAACATCGGTGGTGTGGAGAGGGGAGACTTGCTGCATGGGCAACTTCCGGTCTCCCATACAACCTTGCCCTGGAGAGGATGCAGATCCATGGTCTCGCGAGACTAACAGATGCCAAACACATAAATCCTATTGTATTTACTTTCAAGTAAATGCCGCAAGAAAATGAATCTCAAGGTATGTATGATAATATATATTTTGTTAATAAATTTTACTTTGACTTTAAGGAAAAATAAATTAGATAAATGTAGGATAATAGTCACCAGGGACTAGATGGGCAGAAGGGCCTGTTTCTGCACAGTCGCTGGGATTATGATACCTTTCATATCTTAGGGAATCCCACAACACTTTACACCCTTGTAAGGCTGCTTAGAGATGTAATTACTGTGGCCGACAGGCAATGTGAAAAGCACACAGTAATTAAATTTATTGGGGTTTGTTAGGCATTAAAAGATTCCCCGTATATCAGATAAAATATGGAACACAGAAAGTTACTGCACCGAACAGGCCTTTCAACCATGCTGTTGTGCCAGCCTTTTAAGTTTTTCTACAATCAGTCTAACCCTACCCCTCCCACACAACCTCGATTTTGCTATCATCCATGTGCCTATTCAATTGTCCCTGATGTACCTGCCTCCCCAGCAGCGTTTTCCACGCACCCACCATTCTGTGTGTAAAAAGGTTTAGATTTACATTAGATTCAATTTAAATTTAGTTATCACACGTGCATCAGAAGATACAGTGAGGTGTGCCGTTAGTGTAAACAACCAACACACCCAAAGTTGCACTGGGGGCAGCCACACATTCTTCTTGGCAAACTCTACAGAAGTGATCTGCTGTCGACTTCTTCTGCGCAGTGCCAATGTACACGTGACAATGAAAGCTACTCTAATATAATCAATCTTCAAAGTTCAAAATAAATTTATTACCAAAGTATAAATGTATTACCATATTCTACCTTAAGATTCATTTTTTACAGCAAAAATGAAATACAGTAGAATTGTTTTGTAAAACTGTACATAACCTGTGTTCGACTGAAGACTGCTGCAGCATTCATGGATTCAGGATCTTGGTCTATATTTCTCTGTGTGATTGTCCTATGAGTCTCATATGAGCTTGTATGACTAGTCCTGCTGAAGGGTTTCGACCCGAAACAACGACATTCCACAGATGCCGCCTGGCCTGCTGAGTTCCTCCAGCATTTTGTGTGTGTTGCTCAGATTTCCAGCATCTGCAGATTTCCTCTTGCTTCTTGGATGAGCTTGCTGTCTTACATGTGTCCTGCGCTGTGTGTGACTGGAGGCATTGCGGGTTGCACCTTGGCCCCGGAGAAATGCTGTTTCGTTTGGCTTCTGTCGCCCCTGCCCGATGACAGCAGTGAGAAGATGGCCTGGCCTGGATGGTGGGGGTCTTTGAAGATGGATGCTGCTCCCTCGTGTCTGTGCTCCATGTAAAAGTACTCAGCGGTGGGGAGCATTTTGCCTGTCATGGACCGGGCTGTATCCACCATTTTCGGTAGTCGTTGCTGTTCCTGGGTGCTGGTGTTACCACACCAGACCGTGGTGCGAGCAGTTCAGAACGTCAGCTCACCACCACCTTCTCAAAGGCCTCTAGCGATTGGCAGTTAAATGCTGGATCAGCCTGCGAAGCCCACATTCCTTGATGAATATATTAAAAATATTGACTTCCATAGCATATTAACACACACAAAATGCTGGAGGAACTCAGCAGATCAGGCAGCATCCTTTGAGGGGAATAAGCAGTCGATATTTCGGGCTGGGACCCTTCACCGGGATTGTAAGGGAAGGGGGGAGAAGCCAGAATAAGACAGTGGGGGTGGAGGGGAGGGTGAAGAGTACAAGCTGGCAGGTGATAGGTGAAACGTGGTGGGGGGAAGGTAGGTGGGTGGGTGAAGTGAGAAACTGGCAGGTGATAGGTGGGAAAGGTAAACGGCTGATGAAGCAGGAATGTGATAGGAGAGGAGAGTGGATTTTAGGAGAAAGTGAAGGAGGAGGGACTTCAATAGCATATTGTTTTTTATTTTCATCCTGGTAAAGAGCACAACCTCATGTTTGCCCAGATTACATTTCCAAAAGCCACAATGAGACCCACTGCCTTCACAAGACTTCTGTCTTCACAACTGATGTTGTGTCATCAAAAAAGTTGCCAGGACTGGAAGACTTGAATTATAAGGAAAGATTGAATAGGTTAGGACTTTATTCCTTGGAGTGTAGAAGATTGAGAGGAGATTTGACAGCGGTATACAAAATTATGAGGGGTATAGATAGGGTAAATGCAAGCAGACCGTTTCCGCTGGAATTCGGAGGTACTACAACCAGGGGTCATAGGTTAAGGGTGAAAGATGAAAAGTTTAAGGGGAACTTGAAGGGAAACTTCTTCACTCAGAGGGTCGTGAGAGTGTGGAGCGAGCAGAGCTTGTGAGCTCGATTTCAACTTTTACAAGAAGTTTGGATAGGTACATGGATGGTCGTGGTATGGAGGGCTATGGTCCCAGTGCAGATCGAAGGGAATAGGCAGTCTAAATGGTCCAGCACAGGCTAGATGGGCTGAATGGCCATCCAGTTTCTGTGCTGTATTTTTCTATGAAGCTTTGACCGCTTCATGTAAGTCACCTTTGAAGATTGTGTGTTTGTGAAGCCCAGAACCAATCCCTGTGAAACCCCTCAGCCTACAAACTGCCGATCTGAAGTTGGCCCATTTATTCTCAGATTCTCATCATGTAGGGGCTACCCAGCTCTTCGAACTTTTGCCGGTCCCCACTCCCTACCTTCTTTCCCTGTTACCAATGCTCACATGTTCCACTCTGATTCTCCTTTTCCTTACCACACACCCACGCTCAGGGTAATCTAGTCCTCTGTGCTATTTTATTTCTGTGCAGTACAGACCTTTCCAGCTCTTCCAGCTGTACTGCCCAGCAACCCCTGACAAGCCCTGATTTGACCCTAGCCTAAACACAGGACAATGCCCGATTAACCTACCAACCGGTTCGTCTTTGGACTGTGGGAGGAAACCGGAGCACCTGGAGGAAACCCACGTGGTCACGGGGGTGGGGGGGGGGGAGCGCACAAACTCCTTACAGACAGCGGCAGGATGTTCAAAGTTCAAATTAAATTTATTAGCGAAGTACATACCGTATCCTACCCTGAGATCCATTTTCTTGCGGGCATTCACAATAGATACAAAGAAGCACAGAGGAAGGTACAGTATGAAAGCACAGTATGAAAAGCTACAAAGACGGACAAACGACCGATGTGCTCAAGATGACAAACTGAGCAAATGCAAAATAAAAACAAATACTAATAAAAAATTATTAAGTAATAAATGATATTGAGAATATAGAACACAGAAGAGTACGGCACAGGAACGGGGCATTCAGCCCACAATGCTGAACCAAACTAGTAAAAATGCGAAACAAAATCACCCAAACACTAATCCCTCCTAACTACACCGTGTCCATATCCCTCCATCTTCCTCACATCCATGTTTCTAACCAAACGTCTCTTAAAAGCCTCTAATGTATCTGTCTCTACCACCGTACCAGGCAACACATTCCAGGCATCCACCACTCTCTGAGTGAAAAACTTACCCCTCACATCCCCTTTGAACCTACCCCTCTCACCTTCAATGTATGCCCTCTGGTATTAGACATTTCAACCATGGGAAACAGATACTCTCTCTCCACTCTATCTATGCCTCTCATAATCTTGTAAACCTCTATCGGATCTCCCGCAGCCTCCAGCGCGCCAAAGAATTTCATGATGTATATAGTATACAGTTCTCTGACATTAAATGTACCTATTGAAAGAGACCAACCCAAGTTTATCTAGCCTCTCATGATAGTACATGCCCTCTAAACCAGGCACCATCCTGGTAAACCTCTTCTGTACCCTCTCCAGAGCCTCAACATGCTTCCTATAGTGGGGCAACCAGAACTGCACACAATACTCCAGATATGGCCTCACCAGAATTCTATGAAGTGGTTATGGAATCAGTTCTGTGCTGAGGTGAGTGAAGTTATCCACACTGGTTCAGGGGCCAGGTGGTGAGGGGTAACAACTGTTCCTGAATCTGGTGATGTGAGCCCTGAGGCTCCTGTATCTCCTTCCCGATCGCAGCATCAAGAAGAGAGCAAGGCCCGGATGGTGGGGCTTCCTTGACAATGGATGCCTGCTTCCTTGTGGCAGCACTCTGTGTAGATACGTCCAGCAGTAGGGAAGGCTTGGCCTGTGATGGAGGGTTGGAATGTTTCACCTCATTCCCTATCTTGTCAAACAACTTTAATGCGTGCCTTTTGACAATCTAAATACCAAACAACTTCATGCACGGTAACGACGATCTCCATTTTCCTATGTTACCAATCACATCGTCAAAATAAAACACAAATAAACTTGGCAAATGTGGCATCCTCTTTAGTCAACCACTTTTGTGCTTTTCTGAGTACCTATGAAGTGGGCTCAGGGATTTTCCACACACCTGGTGACCATTAGGTTCCTTAAGGTTGTTATAGCTGGGGCAGGTAGTGGGGATAAGCTCCCACTACCTGCCTGTATCTCAAATAGCCTCTGACAATGAAGTCCAGCTCTTAACTAACTTAGCTACTAGGCCCGGTGGAACCATTTCTACTGACAGGAGCAGGGGCAAGGGAGGGTTACTGGCGCCTTAAAGCCAGTCGCTTCGGGCAGATGGGGCTTGTCAGCCGTGGTTGGCAGCTCACCTCGGAGAGGGAAAACTCTGATCTCAAATCTTCACTGCCTTGTGGCTACACCCACTCATAGGGAAGGCTTCGTGAATAAACCCCAAGGGAAAAATCTGGGGCTGGAGTCCTTAAACCAATCCTACGTTGAGTTCAACACTGACTGGCAACGCCTGCAACGCCGCTGGTGCCAAACTGTTTCGGTCCCTGCTGTTCCTTTGGACTCATCAGTTGCGTGGAGAGGGGGAGCCCGCTGCATGGGGAACAGCCTGCTCTCCATACTGTACTGTCCTAGCTTGCGCAGGCAGCTGGGACGCAACGTTCATGGTCGATCCTGGCCAACAGAGGGCCTCAAGGTGACTATATACTCCCACCCATCAAGGGAAGGTCACCACCATTCCTGGAAGCACTTGGAGTGAAGTGTGAGGTGGGTTAAGCTGCTAAAGGTAGGGGAAAACTAACTGACTTCATGAAGGGATGACCTCTCAAAGTCCAACCTACATCCCCGCCATGAGAGGCGGAAACAGGTAAGGCCAGCCAACAGGGCTCTGGTGAAGATCTATAAGCCAATCCCCTGTACAGTGGGTACGATGGATTACAGAAACATTGATGACTCCATCGACTTTGTGAGAAGGGGCTCATCATTGGCTGAGCACATGACACAGTGTAGGGAAAGTCATCGGGATCCTGCACCGCCAAACCGACCAGATACTGTGGGATGGCACCAAGCAGGAACCCACAGAGGTACCAACGGAAATGGAGGTGGATTGGCCACGCCTCGAGAAAGTCAACCAACACCATATCCATGCAGGCATTGAAGTGGAATCCCCAAGGAAAGAGAAAAAAGGGGTGTCCAAAGAGCACATGGAGAGGTTGAGGATGAAATTAGATGATGGGCCCACCATCAAGAAGTTGGCTCAGACCAGAGGCAAATGGAGATGGGAGGTCATTGATGGCCTATGCTCCACTGGGACCTAAGGGCCCAAGAAGAACATGAAAGGATAGGAAATAACCATGTGAATATTAGATACTTTGACTCCAGCAACAGATTTTGCTCTATTCCACGCTAAAAGCATTTTGGAAATAAATGCTCTCAGGAGTGAGAGAGATATTGCCACTTGGATAGAAAATTGGCTTCACAATAGAACAGAGTGTGGAGTTATGACTGGTAATTATAGGCGCGGGGGAATAGTGACTGGTGAATCTGCAGGGCTCATTCCTGTAGCTCTCACTATCCACTAAGTTTATTAATGACCTTGAGAACTGAATTTTAAGCAGAGTGGCCATAATAATGAATCGACAGAAAGACAAGGCGTTGAACAACCTTCAAATGTATTTTTAAATTAGTGCCTGAGCAAATTAGTGGCATATGGTATTCAGCTCTGGTAAATGGAAGATAATGCCCATGAATATTAATAACAATGATTACACAATGAATGGGTATAATTCTTTCAGGACACAGGGGCAGGAGGAAGACTTAAAATGTGATAGCTGACTTGCCCTTAATTATTGTTCTGTGAGCAAAGCTACACTGGCCACAGTGAATGGGACATTGGAGTACACGGACTCAAGAAAGGAAATAGTGACATTTGGTCTTACTCAGACACTGGCACTATGAAAGATAATTAAACCTCCCAAAAGAGCAACAAGTGAAAAGGGCAAATGTCCCCGATTTTGCTGCATAAATATTTACACATTAATTATTCCCATATTGTAATAGTCAAGAGCTCGTGTCAAACAGCATCTAATAAATTGCCCATGACCTCTGCCTTGTACCTACTGACTAATTTAGTATTGGACATCTCAGAGCTTGATAAAGCCGCATGTTCATTTGACAATGAGTTTTGTCACTTTTCATATCATTCGATTGTAGAGGTCAAAATTCCAAGCTAAGTGCTTAGATCATAATAATAGACTAAATGAGGTGCCAACTCGGAATCAACAGGGTATAATTAATAGATGAAGACCGCGACGGAGGTGTCATGAATTCAGGTCAAGTTCTCCTCGCTTCAAGCTGGCAATAAATGGAACGAGCTCCTCTCCGATAATTAAAACAAAAATCAGATGTCAGAAACAGTCGGTAGGTCAGGCAGCATCCATGGATGAGGCACAATTAACATTTCAGGTCAGGAAGTCCACTTGCTCCCCCCCCCCCCCCCATTCCGTTCTCAGATGCCACCTCACCCACTGAGAGAGAGCTTGGTTCATTCCATGCCAAGACTTTGTGAACATGGCGTTATGTGGGGGGGGGGGGGGGTCGAAAGCCGCTCCCATCGAGTGGTCCGTTTGAAGGATGCTGCAGCTCTTTCCCATTGGTCGCGCTGTGTGCCAAGGCACTGATGTCCAGTTTCGAAACCTCGTGCGGGAGGCTTCGTCTCTTCCCTTTTGTCTCCAGGGGCTCTTCACACTGAGGTTGCAACCAGTGCCGAAGAGCCAGTGAAAAAGTTTGCTCCAGACTCGCACTTTTAGCTCAGTGTAAATGATGAATATGCTTATTCATATCAGTCCCTTCTGTCTCACTCACCAAACCTACAAATCTGTTTCCACATGGCCAACTTAAGAACCACAGCACAGTCTACTCCCTTCCTGTCCAAAATCTTAAAGTTTATTACTCTTATTAACTTTCTGAGGCAGTCCCTCAGGGTTGATGATGATCTGGTTTGCTGGGGTCTGGAGTAACTAATGTGGGACCACAGACTCCTACAGAGATGGGGCAAGTAGAGGCCGACATAGTGGTCAGTGGTGACCAGGGTCCTTCTTGCTGGTTATGCATGGATCTGAGGTTATCAATAGCATCCTAAATGGTCTTTTGCACTTTGAGCTTTCTTGGGCCAGATATTCCCAGGAGAGAGTGGGGGTATTGCACTTCTTCAAGGAACTTCGAGCACATCCTTTTCTCTATCCACCCAGCAAACTTATACAATATAATATTTGTTTCAGGTGTCTAATGTTGGGCCTGTGAATGGCATGGCCTACCCAACAAGGCTGGTGCGAAGCTGGGATCTTTAGGTTTCACAGGAGAATAGAGCTGGCTGCAGATAGATTAACCCCCACGAAGAACCCTCTAATTGAATACCTCAATAGTTTCATTTACTATCAGAGAATATATACAGTATACAACCTGAAATTCTTGCTCTTCACAAACATCCACTGACAGTAAAAACGTTCGAACCCCGAAGCCCCTCCACTCCCCCCTCCCATGCTCAAACAGCAGCAAAGCATCGACCCTCCCCCTCCCCACCTACTACAGCAAAACGGCAAAATGCATCGGCACCTACCACCCGCCAAGCAATAGCAAAGCCCCCAAGAGACACCGTGATCGGCAGTCCAACAAAAACTAAACGATTGACCATACCACAGGCTCTCTCTCGTTCTGTCACACAGCGAGACGGGAGACTAACAAAACGAGAGAAAAAAACTACAGTCTGCCACATCACTTCTTTTAATCCCCCCCCCCCCCCCACCTGAGTTCTCCAACTCAAGAATCGGCAACAAACTCTCCCCCTCTGACGAGAGAGAGAAAGAGATAAAGAGAGAGCGATTCGCCAAGTACAGGGACCTCCGAAGCTGATCCGCTGATCACAATATTCCACTTTCTCCCAAACAATCAGTGCAGAGCCTCCTAAAC
Organism: Hemitrygon akajei; assembly: GCF_048418815.1. Taxonomy (NCBI): domain Eukaryota; kingdom Metazoa; phylum Chordata; class Chondrichthyes; order Myliobatiformes; family Dasyatidae; genus Hemitrygon; species Hemitrygon akajei. Next base: position 6,552,274 of record NC_133154.1, read on the forward strand.
CGGTCTGCTCGTAGCAGAGGGAAAGGGATCAGACTTGCAAATTCATCAGTTCAACATTACACTGACTATTAGAACACAGTAGAATAACTGACGCTGCTTTCAGTTGTCTCAGTAATCCTGGCAAATGGGATTCTTCGGGAAATGTCCCCCTACACTTAGAAGAAGAACCTATTCGCAGATCTACTGCTACCAGAACAGAAGGGACAGGAGTGTGTGCTTGGAGTGTGAGAGACTGAAGGTACGTTAGAAGAAGCAGAGAGACAGAGACAGAAAGGGAGAATTAGACAGACGGGAGAGAATCAGAGAGACAGGGTGACAGAGAAAGACAAAGACAGAGGCAGGGAGTTGGGAGGGGGAGAAAGAGAGAGATGCAGTGAGACAGAGAGAGAGAGATGCAGTGAGACAGAGAGGTAGAGACAGAGAGAGAGAGATGCAGTGAGATAGAGAGGTAGAGACAGAGAGAGATGCAGTGAGACAGAGATAGAGGTAGAGAGAGAGAAAGCTGCGGGGGTGTGAGGGGCAGAGAGGATGGCACAGGAAAGATGTGAAGGTCAAGGGAAGAAAGAGGGAGAGGACAGAGATGGAAAGAAAGAGAGGAGAGAGAAAGGAAGGAGTGGGGGGATTGGAACGAGTTGGAGGACAGAAGAGGGAGGGAGGATATGCAACGAGGAGGATGAAGGGGGAGAGTAAGTGAGAAAGGGAAGGATCTGTGAAAGTGAAAGATATTGAATGGCTGTGGCTGAACACTGAGCAGCGAGCAGTTAATATGAGCTTAATTCAGTCATCAAGCTGTGGATTTGGGTCACTGACACATCTGAGACCGAGCTTGATGCATTGTGTCAAATGAAAGTATCGAGAGGTCTCTGGATCAACAGAATGAGCTTCAGGTCAGGCGTGTTTATGTATTATTTATCGACTGAGAGAGACAGAGGGAAACGAGCCCTCCCAGCCCAACAAGTCGCTAGGCCCAGCAACCCACTGATTTAACCCTAGCCTAATCACAGGACAGTTTGCAATGACTACTATGGGAGGAAACTGGAGCGCCCGGAGGAAACCCAGAGAGTTCATGGGAGGAACGCACAAACTCCTTACGGAACGGCACTGGAATTGAACTCTGAACTCCAGAATGCCCCAAGCTGTAATAGCGTCAAACTAACCGTGGCACTACTGTGTTCTGAGTCAACGATGGAACAAACTGCAAGGGCCGAGTATCTGTTCTGAGTTCCACGGACCCTCAACAGGACTATTTGACCTTCATCCTGAAAACATAAAGATAATCCCTACATGTTCCTACGTGCACTGTCCAGAATTACCTGTTTTATTCTTCTCTCTCCCTTAGCTAAGGACATCATCATCATAATATGCAGTGCCATATGACATCATCATTATGTGCCACATTGTATGACACGTGTGATCATGGTCTTTCCCTGACCATGATTGTTCCTGGGAAATTTTTCTACAGGTGGTTTTCCATTGCCTTCTTCTGGGTAGTGTCTTTACAAGGTGATTGACCCCAGCCATTCAGAAATTGTCTGCCTGGCGTCAGTGGTCGCATAACCTGGACTTGTGATATGCACCACCTGCTCCGATGGTTTCACGTGACCCTGATCAGGGACGGGAGGGCTAAGAAGGTGCTACACTTTGCTAAAGGGTGGGCTGCAAGCTAGCAGAGGGAAAGAGTGCCTTACACCTCCTTTGGTGGTATCTCCACCCCGCCCCCACCACCCAGCAAGGGCAGGTGGTGTTAATATGTCCTGCCAAATTACTTCCCAAACCGGACAGAATGGATGTGAAGAGGAGTTTCCATTAGGAGTCTAAGATTCAAGGGCAAACCCTCAAAATAAAGGGACACACCTCTGGAACAAAGAAGGAATTTTGTCAGCTAGGAGGAAGTTGATGTGTGGAATTTTCACAGATGGCTGCGTGCATTTATGGCAGAGATTAATAGTTTCTTCTTTGGAAAGAGAATTAAGGTTTATGAGGAGAAGGCAAGAGAATGGAGTTGAAAAAAATATCAGAGATGACTGAACAGCGGAGCAGACTCAAAGTTCAAAGTAAATTTATTATCGAAGTGCACATACGTCACCATGTACAACCCTGAGATTGTGGGCATTCACAGTAGATCCAAGAAATACAATAGAATCAATGAAAGACTGCACCCAACAGAATGGACAAACAACCAATGTGCAAAAGACAACAAACTGTACAAATACTGAAAGAAATAATAATAATAATTAATTAATATTGAGAATATGAGATGCAGAGTCACTGAAAGCGAGTCTATACATTCGAGGAACAGTTAAGTGATGGTGTGAGTGATGTTGAGTAAACTCATCTCCCCTGTTTCAAAAGCCTGATAGTTGAGGGGTAATGACTGTTCCTGAACCTGAGTTCGAGGCTCCTGTACCTTCTTCCTGATGGCTACAGAAAGAAGAGCGCGAGGCCCGGGTGGTGGGGATCCTCGATGATGGATGCTGCCTTCCTGTGTCAGCGCTCCGTGAAATTGTGCTCAGTGACTTTAGCCTTGATGGGCCTAATTCTGCTCTGTATCTTATGGTTAACCAACAGGCACAGCTGGAAGCTCGTTGGTCTGCAGGGTTAATATCACACAACACAGGAAGATCCCAGTACTGAAGATATTCAGCACTGCGACCCCCCTGCTTTGGTAATAGTAAGCTACCGGAACTCCACCATGGATGGTCCCAAACCCGGTACTAAAGGAGGAGGGTTGGGCATGGGACTAGCAAACCCATCCTGTAAAAACTCCGAACTACAGAAATGCCAACCACACCAGTTCTACAGAATCACCAACCCCACCCAGTGCTAGAAAAATGCCAACGGAAATGGTAACACCATACTGTGCTATAGAAGCAGAGAGACCTGTGATCACAAATGTGGCCCCCACAGTGAACCACAATGTAATTAAATACATTAAATTAAATCTGCCATTCTATAGATTTGTGGGCTGACACAAGATTAAAATCATCACTACAGCTCCCAAATGATATTAAAAGAACAGTTCAGGAATGAGATTTTATCAGTCATTTAATTCTGGGATCTGGATATCACTACCGATGCCAGCATTTATTGCCCATCCCTTTTTGCCCTTGAGAAGATGGCAGCTGGCTTTCTAAACTGCTACACGAAGGTACTCCACACTGCTATCTGGTATTCCATGTGGATCTGTTCCAAGACTCCTGCTCTTCGAGATTTTTATGAATGACTTGGATGAGGAAATGGAAGAATGGGCTAGTAAGTTTGCAGACGACATGAAGGCTGGAGGTGTTCTGGATAAGGTAGAAGGTTGTCATAGGTTACAACAGGGCATTGATAGGATGCAGAGCTGAGCTGAGCAGTGGCAAATGGAGTTCAATATGGAAAAGTGTGAAGTGATAGACATTGGAAGGTCAAACAAAGGCAGAGTATAGAATTAATAGCAGAATTCTTTGCAATGTGGTGGAACAGAGGGATCTTCAAGTCCACGTCCATTGATCCCTCAAAGTTGCCATGCAAGTGGAGAGTGTGGTTAAGAAGGTGTATAGTGTGTTGGCCTCATTAGTTAGGGGATTGAGTTCAAGTGCCATGAGGTAATTTTGCAGCTCTATGAAACTCTGGTTAAACCACACCTGGAGTATTGTGTTCAGTTCTGGTCAACTCATTATAGGAAGAATGTGGAAGCTTTAGAGAGGTGAAAGAAGGTTTACCATGATGTTTTCTGAATTAAAAAGCATGTCTTTTGAGGAAAGGTTGAGAGAGCTAGGGCTTTTCTCTTTGGAGAGGAGATTGAGATGTGACTTGATAAAGGGGAATAGCATAGATAGAGTGAACAACCAGCAAAAATGACAAATAAAAATAGAGCATGATTTTCAGGTGATTGTAGGAAAGTGTAGGAGGTAAGAGAGTGGTGGGCACATGGAGTGTGCTACCAGGGAGGGGCATTTAAGAGATTTTTAGATAGGCACATGGACAGTAGAATAATGGAGGGCCACGCAGGCAGGAAGGGTTAGATTGATCTCAGAGTGAGTTAAAAGGTCAACACAACAGCGTGCATTGAGGGGCTTGTACTGTGCTGTACTGTTCTATGTTTAACAATGGCACTAGGACGTTGATGGGAGGGAGCACAGCGCTGATAATGCCACTGAATGTCAAGGTGACAAGGGTCTTACTTGTTGAAAATGTCAGCTCATGAGACAGCACAGGTCTTCAGTACACCAGCTGGGATGTTGCTAGGTCTGGCAGACATTGCTGCATCCAACAAGGACAAGGATGTAATCCTGAGGCTGCATGTGGACTACTGTGAGCAGTTTTGGGCCCTATATCTGAAAAAAGGACATGCTGGCATTGGAGAGAGTCCAGAGGAGGTTCACAAGAATGACTTGGGTGGGGGGGGGGGGGGTGCGTGGATGAAACGGTTAACGTATGAGGACAACTTGACGGATCTGGGCCTGTACTCACTAGAGTTTAGAAGAATGAGGAGGGATCACATTGTAATCTGTTGAATATTGAAAGGCATAAATAGAGAGGACGTGAAGAGGACATTTCCTGCAGCGGGGGAGTCTGGGACCAAAGAGCACAGCTGCAGAATAGAGGGTCATCCCTTTAGAAAAGAGGTGAGAAAGAATTTATTTAGCCAGAGTGTAGAGAATCTGTGAAATTCATTGCCATTGATGGCTGTGGAGGTCAGGTCATTGGGTACAATTAAAGCAGAGGTTGATAAGTTCTTGGTTAGTCAGGGTGTCAAAGGGTACAGGGAGAAGGCAGAAAGAAGAATGGGGTTGAGAGGGAAAATAAATCAGCCATGATGGAATGGCAGAGCAGGCTTGAAAGGATGAATGGCCTAATACTGCACCTGTATCTTATGGTCTTTTATAATGTGGAGTGAACGGAATTGGCTGGACACTGGCTTCTGGGATGTTGGGGATTTCAGGAGGAATTCGCAAATGGCCATCTTATTCCGTATTTCTGGTTGAACAGGGCAGCGAATATTTCAGCCTTTTCCTCAGCACCCACATGCTGGGCCCCACCATCATCCAGGATGATGTTGTTCTGAAACTCGACACCTCTCATTAACTGTTCAATTGCCCGCCGCCAGTCGCGGCTCAAAGTTGTAGCCCCCGCAGCGCATCGACCTGATCTGCTGGCTATGACCGCTTATCGCTGTCTATGGCCTTCTGTGTTAGCTGCTTGCCACACACATATCCCACACTACAGCTTCACCTGCTTGCCACTCATCATTTTTATCTCTGCCAAACGCTCTCTTCATTCTTTGTTGGCCCAGAGCGCCCAGTCTGTTGCTAATTCATGACTTCACATATTTTATTTTATTCAGAGATACATATGGAGGCAGGCCCTCCCAGACCTCTAAGCCACATCACCCAGCAACCCATCAACTTAATCCTAACCTAATCACAGCACAATTTACAACCACCAATTAACTTACTTGTTTGGCTGTGGGAGGAAACCCACACAACACATGGGAAGGAATGTACAAACTTGCTTTTACAGAGGACGCCAGAATTGAACTTCAAGCTCTGACAGCACCACACTAACTGCTACCGTCGAGGACTCTCAGCACCTCATGGAAGCCCACTTTTAAACTGGCAATCCCTTCTGAGGCTGTTCCAATTAACAGTGCAATACGACGAGGTACTGTGGAGGCAGACAGATCTCGTCCTCGCTGCTACCTTTGTGGAGTTTGCACGCTCCCCTTGTGACTGGCTGCATTTCCCCCTCTGGTTGGTCCGGATTCCTCCCACATCACAAAGACGTGCTGGTTGCTCAGTTAAACGGCCACGGTAAATTCCATCCGCTCCTTGAAGGCTAGAGCCTGTGATGGAGCTGACTAAATTGTACAACTTTCTGTAGCTTCTTTCGACTCCCACCGCCCAGGTCATGCTCTCTTCTCGCTGCTGCCATCAGGAGGGAGGTACAGGAGCCTTAGGTCCCACAATACCGGATTCAGGAACAGTTATTACCCCTCAACCATCAGGCTCCAGAACCAACGTGGATAACTTCACTCACCTCAACTCTAAACTGATATCACAACCTACAGGTTCCCTTACAAGGACTCTCAGTATTATTCTCAGTATTCAATTTATTCATTTATCTATCTATTTATTAATGCATTCGAACAGTTTGTCTTCCGTTGCACATTGGTTGATCGTCTGTCTTTGTAGTTTTTAATTGATTGTTTTATTTATTCTGCTGAGAATGCTCACAAGAAAATGAACCTCAGGATTGTATATGGTGGCATATATGTATTTTGATAGTACATTTACTTTGACATTAACTAAATTAACCACTTCTGTAGGTGGCAGGTGGGAAGGCCAGCTAGTGTTAATGGGCAGGTGGTCGAGAATAGGTTACAAGGTTCCAGTGCAGAAATGGGATAGCTCTGAGAGCCAGCATGAATGATGGGCCAAATGGCCTCCCATTACATCCCAAGAAAATGTGGAATATGGAGCACACTTGGAGTGTCACATCGAGTTTACTCCTCCACTCCATCATAAATGATTTATTTTCCCTCTCAACCCCACTCTCCTGCCTTCTCCCTCTAACCTTTGATGCCCTGACTAATCAAGAACATCAACCTCTGCTTAAATATACTCTGTACTCAACCATGAAATCCATAGAGTCACCACCCTCTGGCTGAAGAAATTCCATCGCATCTCTGTTCTAAAAGGCCACTCTTGTATTCTGAGGCTTTGATCTCAAGTCCTAGGCTCCCCCATTGTTGTAAACATCGTGTCCACATCCACCCTATCTAGGCCTTTCAATATTCGATAGGTTTCAAAGAGATCCCTCCCACCCCCTCATGAGGGTGTTCCTGGGACAGGAGGTTTTGAGCTAGGTTAAGGACTTTGTGCCTTAACCTAATTGGAGTGTAGGAGACAGAGGGGTGACCTTGTATAAAAGATTGAGAGAAAGAGTGAAGGTAAATGGTCACAGTCTTGTTCTGGGGGTAAGGGGGGTTCCACTGTTGGTTAAGTGAGAAAGGGAAAATTTAAAAGAGGGCCTGGGGGCAACTTTTTCCCTATGTCATTATCAGGTTGCTGCCAGAAGAAATGATGGAGACAAGCACCATTACAACATTTTAAAGCTATTTAGGAATCTACACGATAGAACAGATTTAGAAGCACATGGGCCAAATGCAGGCAAATGGGATTAGCTCAGGTAGACAACTTAGTTAGCACCAAGAAATTCAAAGTAGGCCATTCAGCCCATCAAGTCTGCTCTACAAGTGAGCTGAAAGGCCTGTTTCAGTGCTACATAACTACAGTTATAGTAATGGAGTCACAGAGCAGAGACGCAGGTCCGTCATCCACTATGTCCATACTAACTACTCATCTACATTCCTTTCACCAGCCATGGGTTGGTCCAGAGTCCTATATGCCTTAACAATTCTAGTGCCATCCGGGTACTTATGAATGTTGACTCTATGGCTTCGCCACCATCTCAGGCACCGTGATCCAGATTCAAAACAAAATGGCTGGTGGCTTTGGAGAGGGAATTCTGTCCTCATAGGCAGGAGGGTTGATCGTCCCAAAGGGCCAGATGTGTCGTGGAGAATTGCTTTACCTGTTGAGTAATGGTGAGGCAGAGAGAGAGGCAGACCCTCCGGGGCTTTACTCTCCCGCCTCTGCCTGGATGCGGATAGGAGAAGGACAGCCAAGTGATCCGATTCCCCGAACTGTGTTCCGGGCATAGTCTAGTCTGGTACTACAGGTTATATGCTGAAGGTAACTGGGCAGAGATTTCTTTAGACAAGTCTGGTTGAAGTCCCCGACTGTGATGTGAAACGCGTCGTCGTGGACTGTTTCTAGTTTGGTGACTGCAGCTTGCGGTGTCTCAAGCGCCGAATCACGAACACGAGAAAATCCTCAGACGCTAGAAATCTGAACGACACACACAGAATGCCGGAGGAACTCAGCGGGCCCGGCAGCATCTATAGAGAAAGAAAGTACAGTCGGCGTGTCCGGCGGGACCCGAATTGCAGTCGGCCGATGGTGGAATGTAAACCGCAGTCGGGATCACGGACGAGAACTCCTTCGGACTTGATCGGTAGGTGGTCGAAGTCGGGGGAAACACGAGTACGACAAAGCCGCCACATCGGAGCACCACAGAGAGTTTATCAATCACACACCCCCACCGTTTGCCAAAGAAGACACAATGGAATAAAAAAAAACCACAATTAATGCATGAGGTAGTTTATGTACATAGTTTCAGGAGCTGGTCAGCTTTCTTCGTTGTGTTCTGGGAGTGCGAGATGCGCGCTCCCGCGACCCCTCCCGCTGTCCCGCCGACGTGAAGAGGCAAGCGGGTGGTTCAGGTTCTCCTGCCGGGGCTTTAGAGCTGGCAGGCGGCAGGGGCAAGTCCACGGCGGAGCCTGATGCACGTCCTCCGAGAGATTTTTGCGCTCCGGGTTGGCAGCTCGGGGCGGGTGATCTTGGCCGCAGGACGGGGCTTGAGGCTTGGGACAGCCGCCCTTGATTCGGCAGTACATCCACAGCAACGGCACTTTTCATTTGTAAATCTCGTTCTCCCGCCTCCGGGGGCCTGTGAGCCGCAGAGCAATCAATAAACTGTGTTAATCTGTATATAATAGTCAAAACGAAGGAGCTCAAAGTGCTCCCACTCTAACATCCCTCTGGCTCCCTGGTGGGGAAGATAATATCCTTCTCCTCAATTACCAGATGCTCTCGGTTCCCACAAGGGGCTGAGTCCGCGCTGGCATCGCTGAATCCCAATCTGGAAAGCATCCCGCTTGTCAACTCGTGCCTCGATGTGATGGGTTCATACGAGCGACAAGACGATCCTGTCATCAGTATACCACCCCGCTCAATACACCGCAATCAACCCCTGCCCCGTGGTGAAACAGACTATTCGGCTGGCGGAGGAATCACAGCTTGGCTGTCTTTTTGCAGGCAACACTCGAGTGAACAGTTTGAAGAGGCCTCAGATGGGGGGGGGGGGGGGGGCGGGGTTCGATGCCCAGAATCCCCTTCAGCCATCGCTCACGAATGGCCTGGCTGTCTTTCTGCAGGTAACACCGCTTTAAATGCTGAAGGAGGCCTTAGAGTACAGGGGACATATTTCATCTGGGAGAATGAACATCAATTGCTCTAACGTCTGTTAAATTCTCCCCCTCCCCTTTCTCTCATTTTCCATTCCCCATTCTGGTTCCCCCCCCCCTCACTTCTCTTCTCCTCACTTGCCCATCCCCTCCCTCTGGTGCTCCCCCCACACCTCCCTTTTTCCCATGGCCTGTTCTCCTCTCCTATTAGATTCCTTCTTCTCCAGCCCTTTACATCTTCCACCTCCCAGCTTCATTCCCCACTTCCCTACTGACCCCCACCCACCCTCTGTTTACCCTTCTGCTCAAGATGGCACCTGTCTACAATGCTCCATCTGGTGTCATCTTCCAGATAGATCATGAAACCATATATTTCACTTTTTTATGTCTTTTATGTTTGTTTTTCATCTTCAATGTGATTCTGCAACTGTTAGAGCCCGTGATTTGCAGTTTGGAGATCACTTTGGTGTTTCAGATGTCTCCGAAAGGATTCTGGATGGCAGAGGCAGTTTGCCTTTTGATCGCTGGGGGATCGCTGTGCTATCAGAGAGGGGAGACTGTCTTTTGATCACTGGGGGATCGCTGTGCTATCAGAGAGGGGAGACTGTCTTTTGATCGCTGGAGGATCGCTGTGCTATCAGAGAGGGGAGACTGTCTTTTGATCGCCGGAGGATCGCTGTGCTATCAGAGAGGGGAGACTGTCTTTTGATCGCTGGGGGATTGCTCTGCTATCAGAGAGGGGAGACTGTCTTTTGATCGCTGGGGGATTGCTCTGCTATCAGAGAGGGGAGACTGTCTTTTGATCGCTGGGGGATCGCTCTGCTATCAGAGAGGGGAGACTGTCTTTTGATCGCTGGGGGATTGCTCTGCTATCAGAGAGGGGAGACTGTCTTTTGATCGCTGGGGGATCACTGTGCTATCAGAGAGGGAAGAGGTTGCCGCTGTACCCAGAGAATGCTACCCAGGTTTTCTGCATTTTGGATATGGACTTGGACTATAGACTATTTTTTCAGTCCTTTAGCTTTTTTATATTCTGTGTTTTTCACCAAATCTTTCTCTTTTTTTTTGTCTGCAAGGAGAGGGATTTAGGGGTCAATGTGCCTGTTCCATTTTAGGGGGTTTTTTTGTACAGGGAGGATGGATTTGGGGGCAGTTGATGGTAGTGATACCGTTTTTTTTTCTTTCTTCATTTCATGGAGAAGAAGAATTTCAGAGTTGTATACTTTAATAATAAGTGAAACTTCGAACCTTTGAAGCTGGCCCCACCTATCACCAGCTGATGCATACTGCTATAAGTCCACCCAATTTCTCATTCTGGATTCTTCCCCCTTCTTTACCAAATCTGATGAAGGGTTTCAACCCAAAATGTCATCTACTTATTGTTTTCCATAGATGCTTCCTGACCTGCTGAGTTCCTGCAGCAGTTTGTGTGTTTTGCTCTGGATTTCCAACATCTAACAAGATTCATGATTACTTAATGTCATTTCTCGTACACAAATGTAAAGGAGAACAAAATAATTATTGCTCTGGATCTAGTGAAGCAAAAGAAACAGAACTAGATAAAGCACTCAATAATTATAATAAAACACAATAAATATAAATACATAAGATAGCTTCTATACAAAGATTGATTGCATGTCCATAAAGTGATGCTAGGCTGTACATAAGATGACTCTGACCAGAAATGATAAAGTAGTGGTGGTTGGAGGGGTGGGGGTTGGGTTAGTGGGTGGAGGTGTTGATCAGCCTCACTGCTTGGGGAAAGTAGCTGTTTTTGAGAATCCCTTGTGCTTAATCAATCTGATATGTTTTTCTCCTGCAATTCTGATACCTCAAATGATATTAGCTTTCATCCTGGATCAATTAATTTAATTTGAATTTTCATCTCAGGGAGATTTTAATTTATCCAGGATTGTTGGCCCACATCTCTTGGTTACTGATCTAGGATTGTCACCAAAGGAGCTACTAGGCCTCATCTTAAAGAAAATATCCTCATTCAATATTCCTCCTCAAATAACCTCTTAGCTAAAGTTCTGCGAGGAATTAAATTGTTGGTGCACAGGGACTTTGTTTCAAGTGGATTATTTGTTATTGGCAAAAGTTTGTCAATCAAAATTAACCATCCAACACTCTCGCTTCCCCAGCTGCTTGGAATCTGAATGACTGCCAATTTGTCCCCAGTTATGAATGGCTTTGCACTGTGCACTCACTTCCACTGACCTTTAATGAGGAACTCATTTCAAAACATCCAGACGTGAAGTCTCACCTCAATTCAAGGTGGCAGCCCCAAGTGCATTTCAAATCCATTCAAAGAGAGGCATTTACCTCAGCAGTCTGGGTGGATTGAAAAGTCCATATCCCACAGGCGAAAAAAAAAAACATCCAATGAAGTGCCCCGTCAGAGAGGAGACCTTCATCTGTCTTTTCACAAGAGTGATCCCAGCAATGGAAGGGTTAATGTATGAGGAGTATTTGATGATGCTGTGCTGGAGTTTAGAAGAATGAGGGGGGAATCTCACTGAAACCTGTCAAAAGGCCTAGAGTGGATGTGGAGGGGAGTCTGGGACAAGAGGGCAACAACCTCAGGATACAAAGTACACCCCTTTAGAACAGAGATGAAGAGGAATTTCTTTATCCAGATAGTGGTGAATCTGTGGAATTCATTGCAACAGACGACTGTGGAGGCCGAGTCAGTGGGTATATTTAAAACAGAGGTTGATAGGTTCTTGATTAGTAAGGGGGTCAAAGGTTACAGGGAGAAGGCAGGAGAATAAATCAGCCATGATGGGAGTGGTGGAGCAGACTCAATGGGCAAAATGGCCTAATTCTGCTTCTACTGTGTGTGTGATGGTCTTATGGGTCTCCCTGTTCCCTCCAAGAATTCTTAATGTTGCTGGTGACCTTTCGGCTATTCTCTAGCTTTACCTGTACGTCTCCGCTGCAATTTGTGATAAAGCCATGAATCACAGCAAGCTGTGCTCCCTACTGGAACATCACTCCTGTGGGCAAAAAGCCGATCCCAGCAGTACATAAAGTTGCACCTTCCATCACTGTTCTGCACTTACATTTCTGCCTCTAAGGACTGATGTACAACAAACACAGTCACCCAGTCCTGAACAAAAGTAAACTTCCCACTAAGCAAGATACACCCCGAATGTAAATTGGTGACAGACTGGGGCTCACCCACCCAGAAATCAACATCCGTAACATCACTGTTCAAGCTGAAATAGCGAAAGATGGGACCATGGAGCACTACAACACAAAGGCAGGCCCTTTGGCCCATCTAGTCCGTGCTGAACTGTCATTCTACTGGTCCCGCACCTGGACCATAGCCCTCCATGGCTGCACTCCACAGTACTGCAGCAGTAAGCAACCCGAGTTCAATTCCCGCTGCTTCCTGCAAGGAGTTCATACGTTCCTCCCATGATGACGTGGGTTTCCTCCGGGTGCTCCGGTTTCCTCCCACATGGACGGTTCGGTTAAGTGGTCACACCAGTGTAATTGGGCGGTATGGTCATAATGGGCCATAAGGTCCTGCTACCATGCCATATTTCTAAATAAAATAAAATAAACAAATAAATAATATACAACAGAAAATGCTGAAAATAATGATTCATTCAGCAGTTGTTGAAAGAGAAACAAAGTTAGCACTTCAATGGGATTTTTGCCACAGACGGCCATGGAGGCCAAGTCACTGGCTATACTTCAAGCAGAGGTTGATAGCTTCTTGATTAGTCAGGGCGACAAAAGTTACGGGGAGAAGGCAGGGTAAAAGGGAATGGTGGAGTAGACTCCGATGGGCTGAATGGCCTTATTCTGCAACTATGTCTTATGCCTTATGTAAGGATTTAGAAGGTTATGGGCCAAATGCTGGCAATTGGGTCTCGGTTAGATAGACATCTTGATCCGCATTGACCAGATGGAGAGAGAGGGGCGTGACCTACTGAAAGCAGGCACTCTGGAAGAGAGAGGTGGCAACTGTAAATGCAGAGAAAACTGTGCAGATGCTAGAAGTCTGAAACTGAAACACAATTGGCTGGAGACGTCGAGCCAGTCAGGTGCACCACCTGTGAATTTGAACTGAATGACAGACGTTGACATACTAACCTACAATGGGAAATGCCAGCCTCTTCACATCGTGAAGAAATGTTTTATGGATAAGAGATGTGTAATCTCCACAGGTCGTGTGTAAAAATTTCAATGCAACATGAATCTATTATACAATTGCCGTATTCTCTATCTTTCCAACAACCACACATCCCATATCCTAGAGATCGCTGTTCTGTTGGCCACCCACAGACAGTACTGAGGAGAGTAAATTACTATCTATGACACCAGTATACTGTAGGATCAAAACTTATTTACACTTCGATAATAAATTTACTTAGAGCAGGAACAGGCTCTTCTGCCCACAATTTTGTGCCGAACCAGCTGAAAAGTAAATTTTGAAAAAAAAATAAAAACTAACTCCTCCTATCTACACAATCTCCATCTTCCTCATATTCCAAAGACTCAGGGGTTAGTAGGCTAATTGGGTATAATTGGACAGCACAGGCTCGTTGGGCAGAAAGGCCTGTCACCGTGTAGTACCTCTATATAAATGTTTGCCCTGGGACTCGAGTGCAAGGACAGTTTCTCTACAGAGGAGCATGCTTCAGCTGTGTACAAGCGTCAGGACTACACTCTGGCTTTGTCAGGGTAGGGTGAGAGTGAGGGTGGAGTGAAGAGGGGAGGGAGAACAGTAACAGTAATTTTTTAAAGATCCCAGAAAGTAATCCCTCCTCCCCACACCATGTCCATATCCCTCCATCTTCCTCACATCCATGTGCCTATCTAAACATCTCTTAAAAGCCTCTGATGTATTACCGTATCCAGGATCCACCACTCTCTGAGTAAAAAAAAAACTTACCCCTCACATCCCCTTTCAACCTACCTCCTCTCACCTCCAATGCATCCCTCAGATACAAGGCATTTCTACCCTGGGAAAAAGATACTTTCTGTCTACTCCAAATATGCCTCTCATAATGTTCTAAACCACTATCAGATCTCCCCTCAGCTTCCACCACTCCAGAGAAAACAACCCAAGTTTGTCCAGCCTCTCGTGACAGCACAAGCCCTCTAAACTTGAACTGTGAACTCTGACTGCCACCCTAGCTCAGTGCCAGAGCTATTGACCCCTTGTATCTCCCAGGCACAAAATCAAAGTACATATACTCCTTCAGGATTCATGCTTGCAAGCACTTACAGGGAAAGGACAGTAGAATTTATTTTAAATATATACATAAATAAAGACTAATAAACAATAAGTGTGCATAAGGAGACAAATTGCGCAAATAAGAATATAATTAATAAATAGAAAGATAAAGAGAGACAGATAGAGAGATAGGTAGATCGGGATAGATATATAGGGAGAAAGATCAAGAGATAAGGAGACAGATAAAAAGACAGATAGAAAAGATAGAGAGAGAGATAAACTGATAGAGATAGAGTGTGAGAGAGAGAGTGAGTGAGAGAGAGTGAGAGACAGAGTGAGTGAGGGAAAGTGAGTGAAAGAGTGAGTGAGGGAGAGAGAGAGAGAAAGAGGTAGATAGATCGATAGGTAAACATAAATGATACAGTGAACATGAGTTGTAGAGTCCTTGAAAATGAGTCCATAGATTGTGGAATCAGTTCAGTGTTGGGGTGAGTGAAGTTATCCACACCGGTTCAGGAGCCTGATGGATGTAGTGTAATAACTATTCCTGAACCTGCTGGTGTGGCGTGGAAAGTCGCCAGTCCTGTCTGCCCAGATAGCAACCTTCCACAGGCATCAGCTCTAACTATTGCATGACTGATGGCACATTTCCAGCCAAACAAGTTCTAGAAGGCGCTAATTCACAGCTACAGGCAGTGCGGAGGACAATAGCAAGCACTCAGAAACAGTAGTGCAAAGACTAGACGGCCAGGGGTCCGACTGGAGACCCCTACCTGGGACTATCTTCACAGCACCAACTCACAGATGCTGAGGAAATTAACAGAGCAACAGAGACAAAATGGAAGAACCGACCGCTATCTGAACGCACATTGCATTCTGAACAAGGTGTATGACATAATAGCTCAAATGAAAATGGATGGCGATGATCTAATACCCTCCCTGCAGTGTGGTTCCAAGGTGACCAAGAATGAGAATTAAATAGTCCAACACAGTTGACTTTCAGAGGAGACAGACAAAGTGGGAGAGGATTGGGATATTCCTATTATTAAACAATGGAGAGGATCCTTAAAGTTGTTCTAGCCAGGGGTGGGGGAGCAGGGGGCAACAAGCTCCCACTGCCTATTAAATGCTCCCAGTGGCATGTCTTGAATAGCCTCTGACAACCAAGTCCAGCTCCTGGATTTCGCATAAGGCTTAGCTACTAAACCTGGAGGAACTGTTTCTCCTGACAGGAGAAGGAGCAATGACACCTTAAAACCAGTCGTTTCGGGCAGATGGGGCTCATCAGCCCTGGATAATAGCTCTTCTAGGAGAAGGAAAACTCTGATCTCAATCCTCCGCTGCTTTGTGACTATGGCCACTCATGGGGAAGACTTTGGGAGTAAACCCTGAGGGAAAAATCTGGAGCTGGACTCCCTGAGGACTCAGGGATGTCAACAAAATAGACAGAGTACAGAGGAGATTTACTGGAATGTTACCTGTGTTTCAGCACCTATGTTACAGAGAAAGGTTGAACAAGTTAGGTCTTTATTCTTTGGAGCATAGAAGGTTGGGGGGGGGTCTTGATAGAGGTATTTAAGATTATGAGGGGAATAGATAGAGTTGACGTGGATAGGCTTTTTCCATTGAGAGTAGGGGAGATTCAAACAAGAGGACATGAGTTGAGAGTTAGGGGGCAAAAGTTTGGGGTAACAAGAGGGGGAACTTCTTTACTCAGAGAGTGGTAGCTGTGTGGAACGAGCTTCCAGTAGAAGTGGTAGAGGTAGGTTCGATATTGTCATTTAAAAAAAAATTGGATAGGTATATGGACAGGAAAGAAATGGAAGGTTATGGGCTGAGTGCGGGTCAGTGGGACTAGGTGAGAGTAAGCAGTCAGCACGGACTAGAAGGGCCGAGATGGCCTATTTCCATGCTGTAATTGTTATATGGTTATATGGCTACGTTGAGTTCACCGCTGATTGGCAACTCCTGCGACGCCACCGGTGCCAAACTGTATTGGCCTCTGCCGTTCCTTTAGATTCATCAGCTGCATGGAGGGGGGGGGGGGGGGGGCCTTCTGCAGGGGCAACATATCATACTGCCCTGACTTGCGTGCTGGCTTGTGTATCATGAAGACAGGCGGGACGCAACTTCCAAAGTTGGGCCTCAATCAATGGAGAGCCTCAAACGTACAGTCACACAAACAATAATAATAGTGCAGTCCCGGGGTGCCATGCCCTGGAGTACGAGGTTAAAAGGACAAACTGGGTCAGTGGCAAGAACACAGCCCTGCCCTGGCTTGTGTATCACATAGACAGCAGGGACACAATACTCACGGTCAACCCCGAGCAATGGAGGGAATGGGGTGAAGGCAGTAGAGAGGACCATAACTCAGAAAGGTTTGTGATTAAATCAGTTTGGGAGGAAACAAAAGACAGCAAGGCACAAACAGGTTTGATGGAAGGCCCCAAAGAGTGGTGGCAATGGCCAGTGACGCATAAATCAGGAAATTGCAAGGTCATGCAAAATTAGTGGCAGAGTAATCATTGGGTATCTTAATCTACACTCAGTACCTCCTGTACTCAATAAAGTTGTCTTTATAGGGTGCGTGAGGTACTGAGAGCACGTTCACAGTCTTCTGCTTTCAAGGCTTCACATGTCACGCTTTCAGACATGCTCTTTCACACACATCTGTTGTAACACATGGTTATTTGAGTTACTGTCACTTTCCTGTCAGCTGAAACCAGTCCAGCCATTCTCCCTTCGCCCACAGAACTGCCACTCACTGGATTTTTTTTTTATTGCTTTTCACCCCATTCTCCGCAAACTCTAGAGACTGCTGTGTATGAAAATCCCAGGAGATCGGTACTTTCTGAGATACTCAAACCACCCTGTCTGGCACCAACAATCACTCCACGGTTAAAGTCGCTAAGATCACATTTCTCCCCATTCTGATGTTTGGTCTGAACAATGACTGAACCTCTTGACCGTGTCTGCGTGCTTTTGTGCATTGAGTTGCTGCCACGTGATTGGCTGATTATATATTTGTTCCCATGAGCAGGTGTACAGGTGTACCTAACAAAGTAACACACACAAAATGCTGGGGAAACTCAGCAGGTCAGGCAGCATCCGTGGAAATGAAAAAATCAGTCAATGCTTTGGGCCGAGACCTTTCTTCAGGAACTGGAAAGGAAGGGGGAAGATGCCAGAATAAAATCGTGGAGGGAGGGGAAGGAGAATAGCTGGAAGGTGATAGGAGAAGCCAGGTGGGTGGGATAGGTCAAGGGCTGGAGATGAAGGAATCTGATAGGAGAGGAGAGTGGACCATAGGAGTAAGGGAAGGAGGAGGGGACCCGGGGTGGTGATAGGCCAGTGAGAAGAGTTAAGAGGCCAGAGTAGAGAACAGAACAAGAGGGGAGGGGGAGGGTTTTTATACTGGAATAAATTATTATTCATGCTATCAGGTTGGAGGGTACCCAGATGGAATATAAAGTGTCCTCCACCCTGATTGTAGTCTCATCTTGGCACAAAAGGAGGCCATGGATCGACATGTTGGAACAGGAATGGGAATTGGAATTAAATTGTCCGTGCTGTTGAGAGAGATCTTTCGCCATTTCTATTGTGTTTCTTGTATTTACTGTGAATGGCCATAAGAAAATTAATTTCAGGGTTGTATACGGTATATACAGGGTTGTATACTTTGATATTAAATTTACTCTGAGCTTTGAACTTTTTATAAAAAGTGGTAGAGATCTAGGTCAGTCAGAAGCCAGCGTCTTAAATTTGAGTAAAACAAACCGATGAAGGCATGAAACACAAGATGACTATAGTAGAATGGAAACTGCTTTAGAGAGTTTATCAGCAAAGATTAACATTTTAAGAATTAATACATAATAAAAGTTCATATATCTCTGTACTCCTTGTAAATGTTAGGTGAAAAGTGATCCAGGTGTGATAAACAAGGGAAGTTCTAGATCAGTGGAAAAGGCATATAACGTTATCACAAAAACAGCTAGACTGAATACTGGGAATTATTCAGAATTTAGCAAATGAGTCTCAAGGTATTGAGAAGGAACATGAGGCACATAGAAGGAGATTGTACTAACTTCCATAGATATACAGAAAGAAACTTATTTTAAAACAGCTCAATAACAGGTCCTTCTGTCCCAATATGCCCACGTCGCTTAAACACTCCCATGCAACCAACTAACCTACCAGGCCATACACCTTTGGAATGTCGGAGGAAACCACATAGTCACAGGTTGAAAGTACAGTCAGTGGCGGGAATTGAACCTGGATCACTGGCGCTGACTAGTAATGATAAATGAGTCCCCTACAAACTGAGGAAGGAGAAGTAATTTGGGGGATCAAGGGAGTTGCAGAGAATTTAAACAAGTTTTTTTGTGCCATGTTTTCTTTATGGAGAACGCAGAAAAACTTCCCAAAGATGGTGTTCACAGAAAGTAGCGTCAGTTCAGATCCAGTGCCAGAGGAATTACTGAGACAGAAAAACAATACATTTCCAAAACCTGATAATCATGTCCTGGGATGCTGAAAGAGGTGATGACAGAGATATAGTGTAGAAACTCAATAGATTGCAAATCACTTCACAGAAATTGGAAGGTAGCAAATGTAATCTTGTTAAATTTAAGAAAGAAAGGTGAAAACAGGAATTATGGACCACTTATCTTGACAGAAGCAGTGTGGAAAATGCTAGAATCTATTTCAGTACTAAGGAAGTCTTCTTCTTGGGCCCTTAGGCCATTGATGACCTCCCATCCCCATCGTCCTCTAAATGAGTCGGTTTCTCAAGGGTGGACCAGGAGTGTCCCCATCGTCTAATTTCAGCCTCAGTGTCTTTCCTCTCTGTATTCTTTGGATGTCCCTTTTTTTCTCTTTCCTTGGGGGATTCCATTTTAATGGCTGCCTGGAGACGTCGTTGGTTGGCTTTCTCAAGGTGTGTCCAATCCACCTCCTTTGCCATTTGCGTGTATGCGTCTTGAACTAAGGAAGTGGTAATGGGGAATTTTGAGAAAATTTAGAAGAGGAAGGAGAATTGGCATGGACTTATTTATTTAGAGAAACAGCGCGAAACAGGCACTTCCAGCCCAATGAGTCGTGCCACCCTGCAACCCACCTACTTAATCCTAGCCTTATCACAGGATGATTTCCAATGGCCGATTAACTTACTAACCAGTACATCGTTGGACTGTGGGAGGAAAGTGGAGCACCCGGAGAAAATGTACAAACTTCTTACAGGCAGCGCTAGAGCTGAACTCCGAACTCTGGAGCCTCAGTTATAATAGAGTCGCGTTAAATGCTGCACTACCATGGCACCTCAAAAACACTGGGAACACATGTTGGTGGCAGGATTTGTACCGGTGCAGGAAAACCCCAGTGGGCTTCTAGCCCATCACCTTGACCTCTCAGCCATGACGACCACATTGTTGTAAGGGAAGTCATGCCTGGAGTATCTTTGGGGATGTAACTCGTAGCATAGATAAGGATAAATCTGCAGGTGTGTTGTATATGCATTTTCACGCATTCTTCAAATAATATACCTCCTGAAAGATCATGAAACATAATTAGGAGGTGCAATGGTAGACAATAAACTGGTGTGGATTGAGGAGCTGAAATAGAGTACAGCAAATGTTGGAGGAACTCAGCAAGCCAGGCAGCATCTGTGGAGGTGCGTTGCACAAGATTTCCAGCATCTACAGAATCTCATTTGTGTATAGGAACGTGCAGGTAATTTTTTTGTGGGGATGGGGTAAACTGTGACCAGTAGGATGTCACAGGCATCCATGTTGAAGCCCCAACTGTTCACAATCTAAATCTGTGAGACAATCAGGTGATGAGACAATACAGTGTTCACTCTGTGCTGCCCTCCAGTGTTTGCTCGATGTTGCACTCCAGTGTTCAGTAGAAATACAAGCTGGATAAGGACAACTCAGGGACTTGGCACCCGGAGAAAACCCATGAATTCCATAGGGAGGGCATACAGAGACTCCTTACACAGAGCACCAACACAGAGTCTGTGTACAAGAAGGGCCAGAGTCACCTCTACTTCCTGAGGAGACTGAGGTCCTTTGGAGAATGCAGGCCTCTCCTTCACATGTTCTACCCGTCTGTTGTCGCCAGTACAATATTCTATGGGGTGGTGTGCTGAGGAAATGGCATCAATACGGGTGATGCAAACAGGCTCAATAAATTGATTAGAAAGGGTGGCTCTGTTACAGGAATCAAACTGGACACACTGGAGGCTGTGGTAGAACAAAAGAGCTGATTGAAAATCCTGGCAATTCTGGACAATGTTTCTCACCCTCTTTATGCCACCTTGGCCGAACAGAGGAGCAGTTTTAGTAATAGACTAAGACAAAGAGCGCTGTTTGAGGTCGTTCTTAGTCGCAAGTGTGACCGGGGCGAACGGTGCAGTCCGCCACTTCCTCGCGCCCCTTTTTTTGGATTTTCCAGCATTTTGGAGCCTGCCGCAGCTCAACCAGCAAGCCAAATTTCTCTTGAATATGATTCAGGTATTTTAATTATAGAACTGAACAGATTGTCGCCTCTTCAATCCGGCTTCACAGAGCCCAGCCCTTTTCATCCAACCGCCGATAAAACATGTTAATTAGCACTTTGGCACCTTTTATTAACATGTCCCTACCGCCATCTGAAATGCCGAATTCGACAGGACTGCCCTTGTCTTACATCTGTCCCTGGCCAGAAGTCCGAGTGAGCTAGAGTGGCCGTCCTTCAGCGCCTTCACCGGGACAAGAAGAGCTCTAACTAACAGAATCGGACCTTCAGCCCATCATCAGAAACTACCCTCCCATTCTTAAACGCAGTAAATGAGGGATCCAGGCAAGTCCGTCGTTACCACGTTCATTCTCTGTCCCACATGAATCAAAAGCAGATACCCAATTGATTCCTCTTTCCGGTAAACAAATCCCTCACCCCACCCCTATTCCACAGCTCTGACGTTTCACCTCTAAAACTGAACTGAACTGAAAGCTTTTTCAGTTATATAAAGAATAAA
Source organism: Hemitrygon akajei (assembly GCF_048418815.1). Taxonomy (NCBI): domain Eukaryota; kingdom Metazoa; phylum Chordata; class Chondrichthyes; order Myliobatiformes; family Dasyatidae; genus Hemitrygon; species Hemitrygon akajei. The sequence continues at coordinate 6,573,556 of NC_133154.1, forward strand.
AGGGAGGTGAGAGTTGATATTGGACCACTGGAAAATGATGCTGGTAAGGTAGTAATGGGGGACAAAGAAATGGCAGATGAACTTAATAAGTACTTTGCTTCAGTCTTTACTGTGGAAAACACCAACAGTGTGCCAGAGGTTACTGAGTGTCAGGGAGCAGGAGTGAGGGCCATTGCTATTACAAAGGAAAAAGTGCTAGGTAAGCTGAAGGGTCTTAAGGTGGATGTCACCTGGGCCAGATGGACTACATCCCAGAGTCCTGAGAGAGGTTGATGAAGTAATAACAGATGCACTCGTCATGATCTTTCAAGAATCATTTGATTCTGGCATGGTCCTGGAGGACTGAAAGTTGCAAATGACACTCCACTCTCTCAGAAGGGAGGAAGACAAAAGAGATTAGGTCAGTTAACCTAACGTCAGTGATTGGGAAAGAGGTGGAGTCCATTATTAAGGACAAGGTTTCAGGCTACTTGGAGACAAATGATAAAATAATTCAAAGCCAGTGTGGTTTCTGTAAAGGGAAATCTTGCCTGACAAATCTGTTAGAATTCTTCAAGGAAGTGTCAAGCAGGGTGGACAAAGGAGAGGCAGTGGATGTTATTTACTTAAATTTTCAGAAGGCATTTGATAAGGTGCCTCACATGAGGGTGCTTAACAAGATAAAATCCTATGGTGTTACAGGAAAGATACTGGCATGGATAGCGGAATGGCTGACAGGCAGGAGGCAGCAAGTGGGAATAAAGGGGGCCTTTTCTGGTTGGCTGCCAGCGACTAGTGGGGTTCCTCAGGGGTCAGTATTGGGACCACTACTTTTCACAATGTATTGAGTTTATTATTACTTACACCCTCCATATACATGAGGAGTAAAAATCTTTATGTTCCGTCCCTGTCTAAATGTGCAATTTATAGTAATTTATAATAAATATTATGCACAACAGGATAGTCAATATAAAATAGAGTTTGTCAGTGATCTAGATAGTGGAATTGATGGCTTTGTGGCAAAGTTTGCAGATGATACGAAGATAGGTGGAGGGGCAGGTAGTGCTGAGGAAGCAATGTGATTACAGCAGGACTGAGACAAATTGGAAGAATGGGCAAAAAGGTGGCAGATGGAATGCAGTGTTGGGAAATGTATGATCATGCATTTTGGTAAAAAGAACAACAGTACAGACTACTATCTAAATGGGGAGAAAATTCAAACGTCAGAGGTGCAAAAAGGACTTGGGAGTCTTTATGCAGGACTCCCAGAAGGTTAATTCACAGGTTGAGTCTGTGGTAAGGAAGGCAAATGCAATGTTGGCATTTATTTCAAGGGGAATAGAATATAAAGACAACCAGATAATGCTGAAGACACTAGACAGGCCGCACTTGGAGTATTGTCAACGGTTTTGGGCCCCTTACCTCAGAAAGGATGTGTTGTCATTGGAGAGAGTCCAGAGGATGTTCACAAAGATGATTCTGGGAATGAAGGGGTTAACCTATGAAGAGCGTCTGGCAGCTTTGGGCCTGTACTCACTGGAATTTAGAGGAATGTGTGGGGATCTCATTGAAACCTACCAAATGTGGAGAGGATGTTTCCTCTGGTGGGGGTATCCAGATCTAAAGGGCACAAACTCAAAATTGAGGGGTGACCTTTTAGAACAGAAGTAAGAAGGATTTTACTAAGCCTAAGAGTGGTGAATCTGTGGAATTCTCTGTCACAGACTGTGATGGAGGCCAAGTCTGTGGGTATATTTAAAGTGGAAGTTCATAGATTCCTGCTTGGTTGGGCCATCAAAGGATATGGTGAGAGGGCAGCTGCATAGGGTTGAATAGGATCTGGGATCAGCCATGATGAAATGGTGGAGCGGATTCGATGGGCTGAACGACCTAATTCTGCTTCTATGTCTTATGGTCTCTTCTCACATGCTTATCACGTCCCCCGGGTCCCCTCCTCCTTCCCTTTCTCCTATGGTCCACTCTCCTCTCCTATCAGATTCCTTCATCTCCAGTCCTCGACCTTTCTCACCCACCTGGCTTCACCCATCACCTTCTCCTTCCCCTCCCGCCACCTTTTTATGCTGGTATCTTTCCCCTTCCTTCGCAGTCCTGAAGAAGCGTCACGGCTTTCTATTCATTTCCATGGATGCTGCCTGACCTGATCCTCCAGCATTTTGTGTGTTTGCTTCAGAATCAAGTTTATTATCACTAAAATATGTCATGAAATTTGCAGTTTTGTAGTACAATGCAATACATAAAAATATTTTACAGTGCCTATAAAAACTATTCCCCCCCCCCTTGGAAACTTTCATGTTTTATTATGTTACAACATAGAATCACAGTGAATTTAATTTGTTTTTTTTTACACTGATCTACAGAAAAAAACTCTTTCATTTCAAAGTGAAAACAAATCTCTACAAAGTGATCTAAATTAAATACAAATTAAAACACAAAATAATTGATTGCCTAAGTATTAACCCCCTTTAATATGACACACCAAATCATCAATGATTGGTGCAGCCAATTGGTTTTGGAAGTCAAATAATTAGTTAAATAGAGATCTGTTTTTGGAGACCTGTGTGTAGTCAAGGTGTTTCAATCGACTGTAGTAAAAATACACCTGTATCTGGAAGGTCCAGTTGCTGGTGAGTCAGTATCCTGGCAAAAACTACACCATGAAGACAAAAGAACACTCCAAGCAACTCCGTGAAAAGGTCATCGAAAAGCACAAGTCAGAAGATGGATACAAGACAATATCCAAGTCACCGAATATCCCTTGGAGTACAGTTAAGTCAATCATCAAGAACTGGAAAGAATATGGCACAGATGTAAATCTGCCCAGAGCAGGCTGTCCTCAAAAACTGAGTGACTGTGCAGGAAGGGGACTAGTTAGGGAGGCCACCAAGAGACCTATGATAACTCTGGAGGTGTTACAAGCTTCAGCCGCTGAGATGGGAGAGACTGCGCACATTAACAACTGTTGCCCGGGTGCTTCACCAGTCACAGCTTTATGGGAAAGTGGCAAAGAGAAAGCCACTGTTGAAAAAACCCCACATGAAATCTCGGCCAAAGTTTGCCAGAAGACACGTGGGAGACTCTGAAGTCAGCAGAAAGAAGGTTCTATGGTCTGATGAAACCAAAATTGAGCTTTTTGGCCATCAGACTAAACACTAAGTTTGGCGTAACCCAAACACCGCACATCATCAAAAACACACCGTCCCTACTGTGAAGCATGGTCGTGGCTGCATCGTGCTGTGGGGATGCTTCACTGCAGCAGGCCCTGGAAGGCTTGCGAAGGTGGAGGGTAAAATGAATGCAGCAAAATACAGGGAAATCCTGGAGGAAAAACCTGATGGCAGTCTGCAAGAGAACTGCGACTTGGGAGAAGATTTGTTTTCCAGCAAGACAATGACACCAAGCATAAAGCCAAGCTACACAGGAATGGCTTAAAAACATAAAGTTAATGTCCTAGAGTGGCCAAGTCAGAGTCCAGACCTCAATCCAATTGAGAATTTGTGGTTGGACTTGAAGAGGGCTGTTCTCTCACTATCCCCATGCAATCTGACAGAGCTTGAGCAGTTTTCTAAAGAAGAGTGGGGAAAAATTGCAGTGTCCAGATGTGCAAAGCTGTCAGCGAGACTCAAGGCTGTAATTGCTGCCAAAGGTGCATCTATTAAATACAGACTTGAAGGGGGTTGAGCAATTATGCAATCAATTATTTTGAGTTTTATATTGTAATTAATCTAGATCATTTTGTGGAGATCTGTTTTCACTTTGACATGATGAGTCTTTTTCTGTTGTTCAGTGTCAAAAAAGGAAAATTAAAACCATTGTTGTAATGTTGTAAAACAATAAAACATGAAAACTTCCAAGAGGGAGGTGGTGAATACTTTTTATAGGCACCGTAAATTACAACAAGAAATATATTTTAAAATAAACAAGTAATGCAAAGAGAGAGCAAAATAAATAGTGAATGAGTGTACATGGTCTCTTTGTCCATTCAGAAATTTGAATGGGAAACGTTACCGCAGCATAAAAGCCAGGACCAACAGGACAGCTTCTTCCACCAGGCCATCAGACTGATTAACTCACGCTGATCTGAATGTATTTCTATGTTACATTGACTGTTCTATTTATTATAAATTACTATGATTGCACATTCCACATTTAGACGGGGACGTAACATAAAGATTTTTACTCCTCATGTATGTGAAGGATGTAAGAAATAAAGTCAATTCAATTCAATTCAATTGATGGCAGAGAGAAGAAGCTGTTCATAAAACATTGAGAGTGTGTCTACAGGCTCCTGTGCTTCATCCCTGATGGTAGCAATGGGAAGAGGGTAGTGGGGGGTGGGTGGGTCCTTAATGATGGATGCCACCATTTTGAGGCATTGCCTTTTGAAGAAGCTCTTGGCTTCCCTTTCCTGAAGCCCACAATCAATCCTTTGGTCTTACTGACGTTGAGAGCAAGATTGTTGCTGCAACTCAACTTGACCAGCTGATGTATCTCACTTCTGCACACCTCCTGTCTGTCTGTGGTCTAATGTCCATACTGTTCTAATGAAAGCTTGAGGAATAGAACCTCATCTTCTATCTGGCCACGTGACAGCTCTGAACTCAAGGCCGTATTCCACAGCTTCAGGCACCTTATTTTCTTTGTGTCAGAATTGGCCAGTTCTTCTCCAGGTTATCCATTGGTAATACTCAGTAATTTTCTCCTCCTCTCCTCAGACAGCAGGGAAAACATCTCCTCAGTCCGCCGAGCCCGTGACAATCATCAGGAACACAACTATGCTAATCCCATGAAGCCCGGACAGAATGCCTGCGGAACTCAGCAGGTCAGGCAGCATCTATGGAGAGGGATAAACAGCTGATGTTTTGGACCGAGAAACTTCACTTTCAAAATGCCGACATGTATTCCTCTCTATAGATGCTGCCTGACCTGCTGTGTTCCTTCAGCATTTCATCTGCGTTGCTCTGGATTTCCAGCACCTGCAGAATCCCGTGTGTTTGCACCATTCGCATTCTGCCTTCCCTTTGTTTTTGTGAGATTCTACCTCTCACCCACACACTGGGAACCATTTACAGGGTCCAGCGATCGACCTGCAGCCATTGGGAGCATAGAGCAGCCAGAAGATCACAGGGAGAGCACGGAGACTCCACATAGACAGCATCAGGGGGGATAGGATTGAACCCGGGTCACTGTGAGGGATCAGCACTGGCTGTACTACAGTGACGTCCACTATGATTGGCTGGGCTGTTCCTAAACTTCTGACCTGCATTGCAAACATTTTACAGTTCCCTCTGTGTGTTTTCTCTCACCAAATGCCCTCGCAATCAAAGACCCCTCTTCTAACTCCTCCCATCGGGCAGAAGATTGGGCTGTACCACCAGGATCAAGGACTACTTCTATTACACTGTTGTAAGACCAGTACAATCTGAAGGGCTCTTGGCCTCACGATCTACCTCGTTATGACCTTGCGCCTAATTGTCTGCCTGCACTGCATTTTCCCCCATCACTCTAACACTTCCTTCTGCATTCTGCAATTGCTTTCCCTCATTCTACCTCGATACACAATGTAATGATCTGTAGGGATTCAAGATTCAAGATTGTTTAGTATATTCTTCACTACACAAATGTAAAGGAAAACAAAATGATTGTTAGCCCTGATCTGATGCAGCATAAAAAAACACAATATAAATATGAAAGCAATCTTATAAAACACAATGTTCATGTAGCTGTTATATTCATAGTCTGATTGTTTGCCCCTAAAGTGTCACTAGGTGATGTGAATTCAGTAGAATTTAAAAGAATGAGGGGTGACCTAAATGAAACCCATCAAATGGGTTTCAAATGGCCTTGACAGAGTGGATGTGGAGAGAAAGTTTCCTATAGTGGCAGAGTCTAGGGCCAGAGGACACAGCCTCAGAATAGAGGGGCGTCCATTTAGGACACAGATCTTTAGCCAGAGAGTGGTGAATCTGTGGAATTCTTTGCCACAGGCAGCTATGGAGGCCAAGTCTTTAGGAATATTTAAGGCAGAGACCGATAGATTCTTGATTGGTCAAAACATGAAGGGATGTGGGGAGAAGGCGGGCGATTGGGGCTGAGAGGGAAAACTGATCAGCCATGTTGAAATGGCAGAGAAGACTCAATAGGCCAAATGGCCTAATTCTGCTCCTATATCTTATGGTCCTATAGTATGCGTGGAGAGGGGAGGCTCGCTGCATGGGTAACTGCCGGTCTTCCATACAACCTTGCCCAGGCCTGCACCCTGGAGAGGACGCAGATCCATGGTCGTATGAGACTAACGATGCCACACACACATATAGTATGCAGTGGTTTGTAGTGTATGTGGAAGGTTGGCGTGTAAAGTTTTTCACTGTTCCTGTGACAATACTAAACCAATATTCAACCCTTTTATCAATTGCTTACCACCATGACAACTCTGATCTCATCCAATCAGAGACATTCCCTTTGTTCATTGGTTCATCGGAGGCCAAAGGCAAGGTGCCGCATGGTCTCAGTTGCTGCTTGGACTAGGCCCTCATGCATGGGGTTTGCCGGTTACAGCCACCCAGGGGAGGAGGCACTCGAGAGAACAGAGGAGTGCCAAATGCACTGGAACCAGGCCTGAGGACAAGGCCCTCAAGCACAGGGGTTGACTGTTACAGCCACCCAGAGGAGGAGGCACTGGAGGCAGTCTGGGAGAGAACAGAGGCACGCCAGGTGGGCTGGAACCCGTGCTAACTCAAATGCTGGCCCCTGCAGGCCGTCGGTGCTTGTCTCCCGTGTTCGCTCCCTGGAAGACAGGTTGGATTTCAGGGCGCCACAGTAGCGTAGAAGTTAGCGCAACGCTATTACAGCTCAGAGCTCAGTCCCAGAATCCTCTGTAAATAATCTCTGTATACTGTCCCCGTGGAAAGTGTGGGTTTCCTCCGGGTGCTCCGGTTTCCTCCCACAGTCCAAAGACGTACCCGGTAGGCTAATTGGTCATTTGTAAATCATCCCATGATTAGGTTAGGGTTAAATCGGGGTTTGGAAGGGGGGTGATTTAATGGGTGTTGTGTCCCGAAGGGTCGAAAGGGCCTATTCTGTGCTGTCTCTTTAAATAAATAAATAAATAAATAAATAAATAAATATGCTCTGTGGCAATTGGAGATGAGGAACTGCTGCGTGCTTGTCCTTGAAGAAACATGGCTCCAGGACAACATTCCATGCACCATCGGTCTCCAGGCCATGCCACTCAGGGGCTTGTGCTAATGTTATTTTATGACTGTATATGCTGGCTTGTAATTCTATGTGCCGTGTGTGACTGTATGCACTGCGTTTTGCCGAGGAACGATGTTTTATTTAGCTGTATATGTACATGTGTTTGGTCGAATGATAATAAACTTGACTAAACCTGATTAAACATCAATCCGTCCCTCGCACACACTATCTGCAATCTAATACTAACTTGTTTGCTTTTCCAACTCTTGCAATTTGTTTACTCTTTTCTGACAATGGGTCATTATTGGGTCATATGACAGTGAAGTCGGTCTTTGGCCTCCTCTTGCGCCCCGAAGACAGCACCCTCAGGGTGGAGGAGTGACACCTTCTATTCTGTCTGGGTAGCCTCCAACCTGATGGCATGAACATCGGTTCCTCCTTCTGGTAAAAAAAATTCCTTCCCCTCTTCTCTTTTTCTATTCCTCATTTTGACCTCTTACCTCTTTTCAGCTGCCTATCACCTCCCCCAGGTGCCCCTCCTCCTTCCCTTTCTCCTATCAGACTTCTTCGGTCATAAGACCATAGAAGCAGAAGGAGCAGAAGTAGGCCATTCAGCCCATCGAGTCTGCTCCATCATTCAATCATGACCTGATCCAATTCTTCCAGTCATCCCCACTCCCCTGCCTTCACCCCATACCCTTTGATGCCCTGGCTAATCAAGAACCTGCCCATCTCTGCCTGAAATACACCCAATGACTCGGCCTCCACAGTCACTCGTGGAACAAATTCCACAGATTTACCAAAGTAATTTCTCCGCATCTCAGTTCTAAATGGACGTCCTTCAATCCTGAAGTCGTGCCCTCTCATCCTAGAATCACCTACCATGGGAAATAACTGCCCTATCTAATCTGTTCAGGCCTTTTAACATTTGGAATGTTTCTATGAGATCCCCCCTCATTCTCCTGAACTCCAGGGAATACAGCCCAAGAGCTGCCACATACGGAAACCCTTTCGTTCCTAATTCACCTCTTTGCCTTTCCCACCCATCTGACTTCTTCTGTCACCTTCAACCTCCTTCTCCTCCGCCCTCCATTTTAAATTGGCATCTTCCCACTTACTTTCCAGTCCTGAAGAAGGGTCTCAGCCCAAAACGTCATTTCCATCAATGCAGCCTGACCTGCTGAGTTCCTCCAGCATCTTGTGTGTGTCGCTCTGGATTTCCAGCGTCTACAGAATCTCTCATGTTTCTGATCTGCAGCCTAGCCAACTCAGTGTTTCCAGCATTTTCTGTGTTTATTGCTGATGTCCAGCATCTGATTTTCATTCAGAGTGCAAGTTGCTGTGTTTTGCTACTGAAGTTGTACCCCAGAGAATCTCAATTCAAATTCTACTCAGGCAGCTCAAGAATGTGAATCCAGTTTCCAAAAATTAATAACTGGACAAATTAAAAAAGCACCTGCACAGGAGTGATATCAAACAAATACAGCACTGAATCACAGGAGTAGATAGTTCGGCAGATTGTCAGCTGCTTAGTCAGGGATAGATTTGAAGGAGTATTCTGAAGGAGGAAGGGGTTTGGAGATGGAGTCCTGGAGTTTAGGTCAACAGTAATGAAATGTGCACAGTCGCAAGACGATAGCCGATCAAAATTGCAGGTGGGCAAGGGGACCATATACACAGAGTTTCTGCAGATGCTGAAGACGTTGCACAAGGCACACAAGATGCTGGAGGAATTCAGCAGGTCAGGCAGCATTTATGGAGAGGAATAAATAGTCAATGTTTCGGGCCGAGACCCTTCATCATGACAAAGTTCTGTAAAGCTTCATGCAACATTAATTCCTCTAACTTCTGGTAATTTCCCCCCTCCCCCTTCTTCCTTTACCCACTCTGGCTCCCCTCCTACCTCCTCACCTGCCTATCACCTCCCTCTGGTTCTACTCCTCCTTCCCTATCTCCCATGGTCCCATGTCCCCTCCTATCTGATTCGCCCTTTGGACCCTTTGCCTTTTCCACCTATCACCTCCCAACCCCCTCTCCCCCACCCGGTTTCACCTATCACCTTCCAGCTAGTCCTCCTTCCGCTCCCTCCTGCCCTCCCCCCCTCCACCCTTTTCATTCTGGTATCTTCTCTTTCCCTTTCCAATCCTAATGAAGGGTCTCAGCCCAAAACATTGACTCTTTACCCTCCTCCTTAGATGCTTCCTGACCTGTTGATTCCTCCAGCACTTTCAATGTGTTATTCATGGAAATCTTAATTTGGTCCTCTCCCAGCAGATGCTACAGGAGCTGTTGAGTATTTAGGGCATTTTCCATCTTAAGTAAATTAACTTATAACAAATCCAGTGATAATCTTCCCACTTTGATGTTAAGATAATTTATTTAATAGCATGATGTCTTTGTTAAGCTGCAAGAGGTGGAAGTGACCGAGATGCTTTAACTTTTTTAGAGGTCAGAATATACACAGATTAATAAACAACTGCATTACCCCCCATCACCACTCAGCAATACCCAACGCGTTCCCTCAATGGTTCAATAGCTCAATTTAACATCAAAGAATGTACACAGTATACAACCTTAAATTCTTACTCTTCACAGACATCCATGAGAAAAACATCCAAAGAATAAATGGCAGAAGAACGTTAGAACCCCACAGGCCTCCCCCACCCCCGCCATGCACAAGCAGCAGAAAAGCATCAACCCTCCCCCTCACACTCCCTTCACATGTTCCAGCAGAAAGCATCAACCCTCCCTCCACCCACCATGTAAGCAATCACAAGCCCTTGGAGACCACGTTCCAGAGTCCATCAAAAACTATTGTTCATCCCAATACCCTGACATCCCACAGGCTCTCTCTCTCTCGCATTAAAGGGGGGGGTGAAAAAGAGGTACTGCTCTTGCAATAGATATCACTTTGTATGTGTAGATATCACTCCTAACTTTTCACATGGCAGGTCCCAAATTCCAGGGACTTTAATATTAAAAATATGATTTTCTAAAATAGGTTTGATTTCCATTTGAGCAATCCTCCATTAATTATACACTTCAATAGACTAACTGTGATAGTACTTCAGCAGATTAGCTCAGAATTCAGCCTGTTCAAATGAAAAGCCATGTCCTCTGCATCCACTGGCCAAGGTTGAAGAGCTACTCTTGGTGAAGGTCATCATATCCATCCAGAATCCTTAAAACGGAAGATACACCAACCGGAAGCCTCATTTTTCTAGCAAAATCACTACCAGGTTATATAATTGCTTCCCCTCTCCATTCCATTCCACATAATGTAAATCAACAAATCTCTGGTGAGACCGCACTTAGAGTATTGTGTTCAGTTCTGGTCACGTCATTATTGGAAGGATGTGGAAGCTATGGAGAGGGTGCAGAGGAGATTTACCAGGATGTTGGCTGGTTTGGAGAACAAGTCATATGAAGCAAGGTTAGCAGAGCTGGGACTTTTCTCTTTGGAGCATAGAAGAATGAGAGGGGACTTGATAGAGGTCTACAAGATTATGAGAGGCATAGATAGGGTGGATAGTCAGTACCTGTTTCCCAGGGCACCAATAGCAAACACCAGAGGGCATATGTACAAAATTAAGGGAAGTTTAGGGGAGACATCAGGGGTAAGTTTTTTACATAAAGGGTTGTGAGTGCCTGGATTGACTTGCCAGGGATGGTGGTGGAGGCTAAAACATTAGGGGTATTTAAGAGCCTCTTGGACAGGCACATGGATGAAAGAAAAATTGAGGGTTATGGGGTAGTGTGGGTTTAGTACTTTTTTTTAAGGATTATATGGGTCGGCACAACATGGAGGGCTGAAGGGCCTGTACTGTGCTGTAGTGTTCTATGGTTAACAGTGGCAAATTTATTTGGTACGCCTGCTCATTAATGCAAATATCTAATCAGCCAATCATGCGGCAATAACTCAATGCATAAAAGCATGCAGACGTGGTCAAGAGGTTCAGCTGTTGTTCAGAACAAAAATCAGATTTGGGAACGAATGTGATCTAAGTCACTCTGATAGCGGAATGATTATTGGTGCCAGACGGGGTGGTTTGAGAATCTCAGAAACTGCTGATGTCCTGGAATTTTCACACACAGCTGTCTCTAAAGTTACAGAGAACAGTGCAAAAATCAAAAAAAAAAAATCCAGAGAGTGTCAGTTCTGAGGGTGAAAACATCTTGTCAATGAGATAGATCGCAGGAGAATGGCCAGACTGGTTCAAGCTAACAGGAAGGTGACAGTAATTCTAAAAAAAAACACGAGTTACGACACACAACATGAGTGCACAAGACGTCGAATCTTGAAGCGGATGAGCTCCAGCAGCAGAAGACCATGAACATACACTCAGCGGCCACTTGATTAGGTGCGGGAGGTACCAAATAAAGTGGCCACTGCGTGAAGTTTCCCCCCTCTTTCGGCTCAACAACTGTAACATCCCTTTCTGTGACACCCAGAAATGCCCGCAGTATTCCAAGAGATGGTTACAAAGCAGCAGGATTATTTAATAGCTGGTTTATTACTTCCATATGTACCGAGTATGGTGAAAAACGTTTTGCATGCCATCCAAACAGATCTTTCCTCATGTCAATGTACCAATATTCTGGAAGCATCCAGGCGACCATTTAAAATCTCCAATGATAGATAGATAGATAGATAGATACTTTATTCATCCCCATGGGGAAATTCAACATTTTTTCCAATGTCCCATACACTTGTTTTAGCAAAACTAATTACATAAATTACTCAGTAAAAATATGATATGCATCTAAGTCACTCTCTCAAAAAGCATTAATAATAGCTTTTTAAAAGTTCTTAAATAGTTTACTTAGATACATTAAATACAATCAACCCCGGCACTTTAACATAACTTACTCCTGGCGGTTGAATTGTAAAGCCTAATGGCATTGGGGAGTATTGACCTCTTCATCCTGTCTGAGGAGCATTGCATCAATAGCAACCTGTCGCTGAAACTGCTTCTCTGTCTCTGGATGGTGCTATGTAGAGGATGTTCAGGGTTTTCCATAATTGACCGTAGCCTACTCAGCGCCCTTCGCTCAGCTACCGATGTTATACTCTCCAGTACTTTGCCCACGACAGAGCCCGCCTTCCTTACCAGCTTATTAAGACGTGAGGCGTCCCTCTTCTTAATGTTGCCTCCCCAACACGCCACCACAAAGAAGAGGGCGCTCTCCACAACTGACCTATAGAACATCTTCAGCATCTCACTACAGACATTGAATGACGCCAACCTTCTAAGGAAGTACAGTCGACTCTGTGCCTTCCTGCACAAGGCATCTGTGTTGGCAGTCCAGTCTAGCTTCTCGTCTAACTGTACTCCCAGATACTTGTAGGTCTTAACCTGCTCCACACATTCTCCATTAATGATCACTGGCTCCATATGAGGCCTAGGTCTCCTAAAGTCCACCACCATCTCCTTGGTCTTGGTGATATTGAGACGCAGGTAGTTTGAGTTGCACCATATCACAAAGTCCTGTATCAGTTTCTCATACTCCTCCTCCTGTCCATTCCTGACACACCCCACTATGGCCGTGTCGTCAGCGAACTTCTGCACATGGCAGGACTCCGAGTTATATTGGCTGTAGACCAAATGCTTGTAAATGAACTGTTCTGACTTCTGTACCCTACCTTTCCAGTCCTGGCTCAAAACGTCGACCGTTTATTCCCGTCCGTAGATGCTGTCTGACCTGCTGGGTTCCTCCAGCATCTTGTGTGAGTTACTCGGCAGAAAAAGCCTGGAACCAGTCCAAGGTGACCCAAGCCACATACTGTAGGCTAAAGTGAACTGGAGTAAACCCGTGTCTGGTTACCAGCTGGACGTCAAGTCCATAAAATCTACGATGGAAGATTGCCATTGTACATGAAGTAAAGATGGAACTGCACACGGTTCACACAGCACGAGGCCTTCAAGCCTGATGGTTCACGTAGAACCTAAGCACCAAGACTCAACACTACCAAAGGCTTACCTCACGATGTAAACACAGTATCATCAAGGTTGAGATAAAAGGCGGGGGGGAAACACAGATACACAGTGTAGAAACAGGCCCTGCTGCCCAGTTAGTTTGTGCCAACCAAGATTCCATCTAAAATGATCCAGATTTGACACATAAATATCTAAACCTTTTCTGTCCAAGTACCTTTTCTTATTTTGGCTCCTTCCCCCTTTCTTTCCAGTCCAGATGAAAGCTCTCACACCGAAACGTTCAACTGTTTATTCCTCTCCACTGACGCTGCCTGACCTATTGAGTTCCTCCAGCATTTGCTGCGTGTTGTTCTGGACTTTCCAGCAACTGCAGAATCACTTGTGTTTACCTTTTAAATGTTGTTAATATACTTGCCTCAACCACTTCCTCTGGCAGCTCATTCCATTAAAACTCTCCCCTCCCACCTTAAACCTGCGTCCACTGGTTCTTGATTCCCCAGTGCTGGGTAAAAGATTAAGTGTGTTATAAGTGGGTAAAAGAAAATAGTGAGGTAGTGTTCATGGGTTCATTGTCCTTTCAGAAATCAGAAGGCAGAGGGGAAGAAGCTGTTCCTAAAACATTCAGTGTGTGTCTTCAGGCTCCTGTACCTCCTCCTTGATGGTAGGAATGAGAAGCAGGCCATGTCCTGGGTGATGGGGGTCCCTAATGATGGATGCCGTCTTTTTGAGGCATCACCTTTTGAAGTTGTCCTCGTTGCTGGGGAAGCTAGTGCCCATGATGGAGCTGGCTGAGTTTACAACTTTCTGCAGCTTTTTCCAATCCTGTGCAGTGGCCCCTCCATAGCAGATGGTGATACAACCTGTTCAAATGCTCTCCACGGTACATCTGTAGAAATTTGCTGGAGTCTTTGGTGACATACCAATTCTCCTCAAACTACTAATGAAGTATAGCATCTGTCGTACCTCCTTTGTAATCGCATCGGTACGTTGGGCCCAGGATAAATCCTCAGAGATGTTGACACCCAGGAATTTGAAATTGCTCACCCTTTCCATCGATGACCCCTCGATGAGAACTGGTGTGTGTTCCCTCGGCTTCCCCTTCCTGAAGTCCACGTCATTTCTTTGGTCTTACTGATGTCGAGTGATCCTACACTCAGGCTCTCCCGGTAATTCAGCCCCTCGAGTTTGTAATGCAGGAAGGACCTTTGGTAGTACCACCTTTGAAAAGCTTACTACATTAAACATTCTGAATGAGTGCACTGGTCTATGGACCGCAGGTTCCATTTGTCGAACAGCCACCAAGAACACTTTTTCACTCAGATCTTCCTTGTTATTTTATAGAGATACAGCACAATAACACGCTGTTTTGTTTTGTAACTTCAAAGCATTAAACCAACTCAAAGGAAGACACAGAGTCTGAAACGTGAGCCTGACTTCAGGTTTACTTTAAGTGAGGCACGCACGTGTCACGTGGTAGAGTGAAAACGCATGCAATCCATGTATTTACACATACAACCATAATTAATTATGTAAATGAGCAAGAAAGCTTAATCAGCCTAGCTATATATACACTCAAATGCAAGATTACTCAGGTGTTACTAAAATATTAAATGCACAACACAAGCCTTTCAGGCCATAGGAGCCCGCGCCACCCAATTACACCCATGTGACCAATTAACCTATGAACCCGTACATCTTTGGAATGTGGGAAGAAACCAGAGCACCCGGAGGAAACCCATCTGTCACGGGGAGAACGTGCAAACTCCTTACAGACGGCGCAGGGAGTTGAACACAGGTCACAGGCACCGTGACAGTGTCATGTTAACATCTCCACTACCTTGTCACCCCTGGCACCACCGTTCTGCCTCTAAACCTGGACAACAGAAGGATTACTGAGGCGTGCTATAGGACACGGAACAACACCACATAGGAAGAAGCCTTTGTGATTACAGTGTGCCAAAACTAAATTCATTTTGCCTATATCCTATAATTGATCTTTGACTTCATAAAGGGTAAGACGAGGGAACACACACCGGTCCTCATAAAGGGATCAGAAGTGGAAAGGGTGAGCAGTTTCAAGTTCCTGGGTGTCAACATCTCTGAGGATCTATCCTGCGCCCAAAGTACTGATGCATTTGCAAAGAGGACATGCCAGAGGCTATATTTCATTAGGAGTTTGAGGAGAGTTGGTATGTCACCAAAGGCGCTCGCACATTTCTGCAGATGTACCATTCTAACTGCATTCTGCATTCTAACTGGCTGCATCAGTATTTGGTATGGAGGAGGGGTGTGGTGGGCTACTGCACAGGATCTAAATAAGCTGCACACAGTTGTGAGCTTAGTCAGCTCCATCATAGGCATTCACCTCTGTAATATCCAGGACATCTTTAAGTTTCACTGCCTCAGAAAAGCAGCATCCATCATTAAGGACCCCCATCATCCAGAACATGCTACCATCAGGAAGGAGGTACAGAAACCCAAGGCACAAACCCAATGATTCAGGAACAGCTTCTTCCCCTCTGGCATCCAGGTTCTGAATGGACGTTGAACCCATGGAACACTGCCGCACTACTTTTTTATATTTCTATTTTTGCACTGCTTTCTTAAAATATTTTAAATATTTGTTACTGCTATTCACAGTTTTTATTATAAAATATTGCACTGTACTGCTGCCACATAACAACAAATTTCACTGTATATGCCGGTGATATTAAACCTGATTCTGGTTCTAATCCATGTCCCTACATTCCCAGCCTGCATTCTCATACTAAACGCCTTCTGAACGCGTCCGGCTCCCATGGCAGCGTAGCTCGACTGAGTGTGGAGATCAAGTCTGACGCCATTGGCACGCCCTCCCCGTGGAATGCGTAGGAATTGTCCCACTTTCCAAAGACTGTGTAGGTTAATAGGTCGGTGTCAATTGCCCCGTGATGAGGCTAGGGTAAAATCGGAGGGGTTGCTGGGCGGCACGGCTTGAAGAGTCGGAAGGGTTTGTTCCACGCTGTATCTCAGTGAATAAATTAATAAACACTATATTGTCTCTGCTTCCACCACCTCCACTGGCAGCCCAGTCCAGGCACTTTGAAGGAGATCTTTGGATGAAGAGTGCTCTATGAATAAGTTCTTCTTCTTCTTATTATTATTATTATTATTATTGTTATTGCCACTCTACATTAAAAAGTTGCCCTGCGTATTACCTTTAAACTTTCCACCCTCTCACCTTAAGTCTTTTAAACCCTCTGTCCCTTTTCTCCTTGGAGAAGTGACGCTGGGTAGCTCGGAGCCCGGGACACCGTTGGGAGAGGGAGATCAAGAGGACCAGTGGCCTCACTCTCCGTCCCGCTCCCTCCGGGGCCGATATCCGTCTCTACATTGGAGTCACACCCCTGACAGCGAACACGCAGGGCAAGAACAAAAAAAATCACAGGCTCGCTCCGCAAGCAACTCCCACAGACAACCACAATCCGGAAAAGCCAACAAGGACATAAACAGTTGAATAGGCAGGAATATACTCCGACACAAGCAACTCCGAGTTCGAATCCTGGCTGGCTTCCAGCCGACCATTTTGCAGATCACCGTCTGATTTCTGTGAAGCAACGCCCACTTTTCCGTGATTCACGCTGCAACCAGGCAGGTTCCCATGGCAACAAGAATTTGTTTTGAGAATATAACAATGTATGAAAGAGGTGATTGAGATGACAGACAATGCAGACCAATTCACATCAGGGCTGAGTGGTCAGCAGAATGGTGTCAGGAACTGGGCAGTGCGGCTTCCAGAGACAGCCAGTGGGAACCAGTTGCCATTTCCAGAGCCAGCCAGTGGGAACCAGTTGCCGTTTCCAGAGACAGCCAGTGGGAACCAGTTGCCATTTCCAGAGACAGACAGTGGGAACCAGTTGCCATTTCCAGAGACAGACAGTGGGAACCAGTTACCGTTTCCAGAGACAGCCAGTGGGAACCAGTTGCCATTTCCAGAGACAGCCAGTGGGAACCAGTTGCTGTTTCCAGAGCCAGCCAGTGGTGACCAGCTGCCATTTCTAGAGCCAGCCAGTGGAAGCAAGCTGCGATTTGCAGAGCCAGCCAGTGGGCAGACAGTAGGCACCAACTATGCTTCAAAGCCAGCCGATTGTAAGAGAGACCTGAAAACTTAGCTCCATCACTAGCCTACTATCCAGGCATCACTATCCAGGACATTTTCAAGGAACAATGCCACAAAAAGGCAGCGTCCATCTTTATGGACCCCCTTTGCCCAGGTCATGCCTTGTTCTCACTGCTACCATCAGGAAGGAAGTACAAGAGCCTGAAGACACACACTCAATGATTCAGGAACAGCTTCTTCCCCTCTGCCGTCTGATTTCTGAATGGACAATGAATCCATGAACACTACCTCACTATATATATTTACTGAGTTTTTTTATTATCATGTATTGCATTGTACTGCTGCCGCAAAGTCAATGAATTTCACGACATATGCCGGTGATATTAAACCTGGTTCTGATTCTGAAAATTCTGGAAGCACCTAGATGAGCATTTAGAGTTAATGAGGCACAGAGGGCAAATCGAGTGCATGCAAACTTGAGATCATTCTGGCTTCTGCCCCTTCCTTCCCAGGCCTGAATGACGGGCCTCGGCCCGAGATGTCGACTGTCTTTCATCCTCCGTAGATGCTGCCTGACTTGCTGAGCTCCTCCAGCATTTTGTGTACGTTGCTCAAATTCTATTTCCAGCTTCTACAGAATCTCTTGAGTCCGATATCCGGATGGGATGCTTTCTATGGTGCGACTGTAAAAACTAGTGAGGGCCAAATGCGATATTCTGAATTTCTTTAGCCTCCTGACAAAGTAGAGGCACTAGTTTGTTTTCTTGGCCGTGGCCCCGCATGCTTGGACTAGGACAGTGAGATTCACTCCTCGGAATGTGAAGCTCTCAACCTTCTTGATCTCAATGATGGCATAACCAGGAGCATGGGCCCGAGTACCACACTGTAAGTGGCCCTGATTGCTCTGAAGAGGGTACAGAGGAGTTTCACCAGGGTGTCAATGAGTACACCTCCTCCCTCACCACCATTCAGGGCCCCAAACAGTCCTTCCAGATGAGGCAACACTTAACCTGCGAATCTGTTGGGGTCGTCTACCATATCCAGTGCTCCCAGTGCGGCCTCCTGTATGTCGGTGAGACCCACCGTAGATTGGGAGACCGCTTCGTCCAGCCTCTTCACTCCGTCTGCCACAAAAAGCGGGATTTCCCAGTGGCTACCCCTTTCTGTTCTACTTCCCATTCTCATTCCGACTTGTCAGTCCGTGGCCTCCCCTACTGCCGAGCCAAGGCCAAACGCAGGTTGGAGGAGCGCACCTCATATTCCATTTGGGTAGCCTCCAACCTAATGGCATGTACATTGATTTCGGAAACTTCTGCCAATCGCACCCCCCCACTCCCCTCCTTCACCATTCCCCGTTCTTGTTTCCATCTCACACCTTCTCTTCTTACCTGCCGATCTCCTCCCCCAGTGCTCCACCCCCTTCCCTTTTGTCCATGGTCTTCTGTCCTCTCCCCTTCTCCAGCCCTTACCCTCTTCTACCAATCAACTCCCCAATTCTTTACTTCAGCCCCGCCCCCTCTCCTGGCTTCACCTATCACCTGCCATGTGTAGTTCTTCCTCCCCTCCCCCACCTTCTTATTCTGTCATCTTACCCCTTCCTTTCCAGTCCTGGTGAAGGGTCTCGGAAACAGGCCCTTTAGCCCAACTGATCCATGCTGACCAAGACTGCCGTCTAAATTAGTCCCATTTCCCCATGTTTAGCCTGTATCCCTCTCAACTTTTCCTATTCATGAACTGTCCATGTTTCTTTTAAATGTCACTAATGTACCTACCAAGCCTAGTACAGGGATTTGTATAAATAATAACTTAATGGTCAGCATAGGCATGAAGGGACGAAGGGCCTATTTCTATGTGGTATACTATCTGATCGCCATCTGTAGATTCCCTTACAATACATCGCTGTTCCTGTATCATCACGGGGTCAAAGTCCTGGGGTGGATACAGCCTAGTTCAGGCAAAGATCTCCCCCCCCCCCCCCCATCTACAAGGAGCACCACAACAAGAAATCAGCATCCATCATCAAGAACTCCTCCCCACCATCCAGGACATGCTCTCACCTTGCTACTTCTATTGGGAAGGAAGTACAGAGCCTTAAGTCCCACACCACCAGATTCAGGAACAGTTCTTACCCATCAACCATCAGGCTCCTGAACCAACGTGGATAACTTCACTCCCCACAACTCTGAGCTGATTCCACAACCTACAGACTCGCTTTTAAGGACTCTACAGCTCACATTCCTACTAATTTTTACTTATTTGCAAAATTTGTCTCCTCTGCACGTTGGTGAGTGTCGGTCTGCTTATGTATAGCTTTTTGTAAATTCTATTGTATTTCTTTATGTCCCTGCAAGAAAATGAATTTCAAGGTAGTGTATGGTAACATCTATGGTATACGGTACAAAAGTCAAAGTTCAAAGTAAATTTATTATCGAAGTACATATATCTTACCATTTACAACCCTGAAATTCACTCTGTTGGGGGCATACACAGTAAGTCCGTAATAGAATAATAAACATAACAGAATCAATGAAAGACTGCACCAACTTGGCTGTTCAATCAGTGTGTAAAAGACAACAAACTGTGCAAATATAATAAGAAAGCATAATAATAAAAAAATAAATTGGCAATAAATGTTGAGGCTATGAGCTGAAGAGTCCGTGAAAGTGAATCCACAGGTTGTGGGAATGATGGGGCAGGTGAAGTTTAGTGAAGTTATCCCCTTTGGTTCAAGACTGTGATGCTTGAGGGGTAGAAACTGTTCTTGAACCTGCTGGTGTGAGTGCTGTACCTTCCTCCTGATAGCAGAAGTGAGAAGAGAGCATGGCCTGGGTGGTGGGGATCCCTGTTGATGGATGCTGCTTTCCTGCAATAGTGTTTTGTGTAGATGTGTTTAATGGTGGGGACGGCTTTTCCCGTGATGAACTGGGCTGTATCCACTACTTTTTGTGGGATTTTCCATTCAAGGGCATTGCTGTTCCCATGCCAGCTGTGATGCAGCCAGTCAATACACTCTCCACTACACATCTACAGAAACTTGTCGAAGATTCAGATGTCATGCCGAATCTTTGCAAACTCCTAAGGAATTAGTGGCGCTGCTGTGCTTTCTTCATAATTGCACTTAAGTTTTGAGCCCAGGACAGGTCCTCTGAAATAATAACACCAAGGAATTTAAAGTTGCTGGCTCTCTCCACCTCTGATTGTCTGATGAGGATGTCTAGTTCCCTCCTCCTCCCTACTTAGCCGCACAGTCATGATAAGTAAAGGGAAGAGAGCAGGGGGCTAAGCACACAGACTTGTGCTGATGGAGATCATGGAGGATCACCAAGCTCTCAAAACATTTCTAAGTGCTACTGGACTATAGTCACTGCGGCAGATTACCGCATTCTTCTTAGGCAGCGGTATAACTGAAGCCTGCTCGGAGCAGGTGGGTACCTCAGACTGCCAAGGTGAGAGGCTAAAGATCTCAGTGACCACTCCAGCCGGTTGATCAGCACAGATCAGAACTGGAGACTGCCTTGGTCTCCAGACTGAAAACCTCTGATCTGGCTCTCAGCAGATAGCGGATCTCATAGTTCATCTAGGGCTTCTGGTTGAGGAAGACTGAATGATTTTGTGGGGATACTCTCATCTACAATTGTTTTAATAAAGTCCATCACAACCATGGTGTACGCATTCAGATCCACAGATGAGTTCTTGAAATCGGCTATTTCACTGACCTGAAGCAATCCCATAGCCGTTCCTCTGCCTCCCGCAACCACCTCTTTGTTGTCCTAATCTCTGGAGTTTTGCTCTTCAGCCTCTGCAGCCAAGTGATCCAATTTACCAAAATGCGGTCTGGGCATGGAACGGTAAGGCATTCCTTAGCTTAGCATAACAATGGTCTAGTGTGTTGGGGCATCTGGTGCTACAGGTTATATGCTGATGGTAATTAAGCAGGGTTTTCTTCAAACAGCCTTGTTGAAATCCCCGACGATGATTTGAAGTGCTTCGGGATGGACTGTTTCTCGTTTGGAGACGGCATTGTGCATTATCTCAAGCACTTGATTATAATTGGCCGCTGGTGATATGCAAACTGCAGTCAGGATTATGGAGGAGACCTTCTTAGGTAAATAGAGGAGATGGCATTTGACTGTAAAGTATTCAAGATGGGGGGAACACTAGTTTGATGAAACCAGGAACTTATCATGAAACACGCACCTCCACCTTTTGCCTTTTCCAAACCAGCAATCAGGTCCATTCAGTAAAATGAGAAGCCTTCTGGTTTGACCGCTGTATCTGCTGCGCTGGAAGAAAGTCACTTCTCACTCCAACATAGAACACAACCGTCTCTCATTTCCCACTGATACAGCAATCTTGCCCTCAGGTCCTCAGTTTTGTTCTCCAGCGACTGCACATTTGCTAACAAGATGCTGGGTAGACGGGGCCTCATCCCGCTACATTTCAGCTTGGCTTGGCATCCCCCCCCCCCCCCCACCCCACCGCCTCACTTCCTCACTCTGCTTACTTTGATAATAAATTTTACTGTGACTTTAAACAGTATGGTGGGAACACCTTTAGCAGAAGGCTCTTGGCAGTGGCTCAGCCCCTCCTTCTCAAGGACAATAAGGGATGGGTGATAAATGCTGTCCTTGCTGGGGATGGCCAGGGCGATCAATCAATCAGGGACGCAAACACATAAGTAGTTTTTTAACTATGTCTATCAGGTAATGGATGTTGCCAAAGACACAGGGTTACTTCTCTTCGCAGTAGCTTCTCGGTTTAAAACTCTTCGAAAATAAACTATCCCCTGCTGGTGTGGTCCATTAGCTTGGTCAAGTCTCCAGAGTGTGATCGAAACCCATGACCTCCACACTCAACGATGAGAGCATGTCTGACTAAACCACATCTGACACCAGAGCTTTTAACTCCATCACATCCCAACTGAACAGGCAATCAATTAGCAACCAAATCTGTTCCTTGGGGATATCCTTCCTGCTTAACTCTGTCGGATTACGATGAGTTTGATCCAAGATTCTTTTATAAGTCAGGAACGAGGCACAAAACCTGTTGCTTCACAATCATTTTATTAAGTGTTGATAGAACAGAAGAAAGTTGAACAGGCATAATAGAGGTTCACTTAGCAAAGAGAGAGGAAAAGGAACTAAAATCTACAAAGGAACTAGCACAGGACAGCCATTTTTATAACCACAGATAAGGGAAATTCCATTCAAATTTATATATAATGTAGTGGTCATTTCTAACCAAACTGCAGCTAATTACCATAATAAACGCACAACACAGAATATAATGCAGATAGAGAACAGATGCATGGCTCCTATAGATAAGGAAGTCATTATTCAAATAATGTAGATCAAAGTGGCTTCCAGAGCTTTCCAGAATTATACTTTGTATAACCACTAGGGGTATATTAAATTTACATGTACTTTGTATATAAAAACTACTTAAAATACATGCAGAAAAATAATTGCTAAACTGCAAAGGAAACAACAATTAAACAGTCCAATCTAAGAATTAAGCAGTTGTAGCCAACAGTTCTGAAAAATGGTTTGAGGTACAGTCAAGGTAATGTGGGTCACCCTTAACAAAGAGAGCCTTGTTGGTGGGTCAAGCCAAGCTCTCCCTTGTTAACCACAGTCTCTTTAACCTAGACCAGAATCAGACAATGCTTCAGAACACTTTTACTATTAAAGGTGTGAACTTTAAAACTGTTAAAGATTGTAAACTGAAAGGCACAGGTATGATGGACTTGGGTCCATTGACCAACCTTCATACCCATAGCACTTTTAACACAGCCAAGTACCAAGAATGATTACAGACCATCCCCCGGGATAAAAATGCACAATTTATGGATACCTGCTCATGTGAACAAGCTCCCATAATATAATTAAATTCAAAAGTTTTTTTTTATTTAACTCAAAAAAGCTTCCCTCAGGCTGTGAGACTAATGAATACCCTGCCATCACCGAGATCTCCTCACCAGGATAGCCAGCTCTTTACTGCTTATCTGTGCTGGGCACTGCATGCAATTTGAATTATATTTTATTCACTTCTTTATTGCATAATGTTTTGGTTTATGTGCTGTGTGTGATATATGCTGTGTGGCTGCACAGTGGTCCAAATGAACATTGTTCCATTTGGTTGTGTTGAGAGAACTAGTTTTCTCTCTCTCTCTCTCTCTCTCTCTCAGCAACCCAACACAAAATGCTGGAGGAGCTAAGCAGGCTGGGCAGCATCTATGGAAAAGAGTAAACAGTCGATGTTTCAGGCTGAAAACCTCGGGCAGGACTCTTTTCCATAGATGCTGCCAGCATTTTGTATGTGCTGCTAGGGTTTCCAGCATCTGCAGATTTTCTCTTGTTCGTCTCTCTCTCTCTCTCTAATTTTTCCTTCCCTCCCCACTTTTAGTAATCTTACTTTCTTTTCAGTCTGTCTTGCTTTTCATACCATTCATTACAACACTGTGGAGAGAAGGTTACCTAACAATTGAACTTTTCGTATTTTCTGACTCACAGACAAAATTGACCCGACTGGTAACAAAGTCCCTCACCACAAGCTCTGTTGAAAGAGGTGTACTTGATATAGGTGAACACTGTTGCACAAGATTCAAGATTGTTTCCTGCCATTTCCTGTACACAAGTGTAAAGGAGAACAAAATAATTGTTACTCTGGATCCGATACAGCACAAAAAAAACATAAAAGATAAGGAATAGTGTTCTGGTCTAACACTACAATAATAATAATTTTATTATTGTAGAGTGTGAGGGAAGAGAAGTGAGTGCAGTTACTATTACAAGGGAGAAGGTGCTTAAAAATTCATAAAAGGTACATAAATCACCCGGACCAGATGAACTGCACCCTAGGGTTCTAAAAGGGGTAGCAGTAGAGATTGTGCAGGCATTAGTAATAATCTTTCAAGAATCATTGGACTCTGGCATGGTTCCGAAAACTGGAAAATTACAAATGTTACTCCACTCTTTAAGAAAGGAGGGAGACAGAAGAAAGGAAATTATAGACCAGTTCGCCTGACAGTAGTTGGGGATATGTTGGAGTCAATTGTTAAAGATGAGGTTATGGAGTACTTGGTGACACAGGACAAGATAAGATAAAATCAGCTTGGAAAATCCTTCTTGATGAGCCTTTTGGAATTCTTTGAGGAGATTACAAGTAGGATAGATAAAGGGGATGCAGTGGATGTTATATATTTGGATTTTCAGAAAGCCTTTGACAAGACACCACACATGAGGTTGCTTACCAAGTTAAGAGCCCATGGTATTGCAGGAAAGTTACTAGCATGATTAGAGCATTGGCTGATTGGTAGGAGGCAGTGAGTGGGAATGAAAGGATCCTTTTCTGGTTGGCTGCCAGTGACTAGTGGTGTTTTGCAGGTGTCAGTGTTGGGATATTATGCTGTATATCAATGATTTAGGTGATGGAATAGATGGCTTTGTTGCCAAGTTTGCAGATGATACAAAATTGGCGGAGGGGCAGGTAGTGTTCAGGAAGCAGTAAGGCTGCAGAAAAACTTAGACAAATTAAGAGAATGGGCAAGAAAGTGGCAAATGAAATACAATGTTGGAAAATGCATGGTCATGCACTTCTGTAGAAAAAAGTAAATATGCAGACTATTTTCTAAATGGGGAGAAAATCCAAAAAAGGGACTTGGGAGTGCTTTTGCAGAACACCCTGAAGGATAGCTTGCAGGTAGAGTCAGTGGTGAGGAAGGCAAATGCAATGTTAGCATTCATTTCAAAAGGACTAGAATACAAGAGCAGGGATGTGATGCTGAGGCTTTATAAGGCACTGGTGAGGCCTCACCTTGAATATTGTGAACAGTTTTGTGCTCCTTATTTAAGAAAAGATTGGAGAGGGTTCAGAGGAGGTTCACAAGGGTTTTTCCAGGAATGAAAGGGTTATTATATGAGGAACATTTGATGGCTCTGGGCCTGTACTCACTGGAATTTAAAAGGATGAGGGGGATCTCACTGGAACCATCAAATGTTGAAAGGCCTAGACAGGGTAGATGTGGAAAAGATGTTTCCCATGGTGGGGGAGTTGAGGACAACGAGGGCACAGCCTCAGGATAGAGAGGCGTCCATTTGAAACAAGATGTGGAAAAATTTCTTTAGCCAGAGGGTGATGAATTTGAGGAATTTGTTACCACAGGCATCTGTGGAGGCCAGATCATTGGGGGTACTTAAGGCAAAGCTTGTTAGGTTCTTGATTGGCCATAGCATCAAAGGTTATGGGGAAAAGTCCAGGGAGTGGGGATAAGGAGAGGAAAAAAAAGAATCACCATGATTGAATGATAGAGCAAACTCAGTGGTCCAAATGGTCTAATTCTCCTCCTAATAATAACTAATAATGGTCTAATAATAAAACACACAATAAAAATAAATACTTAAGGCAGCTTGTATACTTAAGTTAAGTGTATATCCATAAAGTGATACCAGGCTGTAGACAAGGCGACTGACTGAAAATAATAAAGTAGAGGTGGAGTTAAAGGGTGGAGGTGAGGAAAGTAACTGTTTTTGAATCTGGTGATCCTGGCGTGGCTGCTACGTAGCCTCCTCCCTGATGGGAGTGGGACAAGCGGTCTATGAGCAGAGTGAGTGGGATCCTTCATGGTGTCACGGGCCCTTTTCCAGCAGCTTTCTGTATATATGTCCTTGATGGGGGGTAGGCTGGTGCCAGTGGTGCGTTGGGCAGCTTTGACTACCTGTTGTAGAGCCTTCCTGTCTGCCACAGTGCAGTTTCCATACCCAGCAGCAATGCAGTTTGTTTTCCACTGCACATCCGTAGAATGGCGTGCAATGAACCTTTCAGATATCAGCCTGCATTTGCCTGGTCACCCGAGACCCCTTGCAGAGGTTTCTCTGGGAGAAGTGGAGACCTGTGTGTGTGCGGGGATGTGGGAGGGTGGGATTGAGGCTTATTTTACTGTTGCTGTCTCGCTTTGTTCCGTTGTGGTTGCCCTCTGTTGCGTGTTGTCGTGTTGAACCAAACTTCCTCTCTGCGCCAACCTTGCTGTTTCTTCAGCGTTCACCTAATTTACAAGGCTGAGCTGCTAGCTCGATGCTCAACCCAGTACGAAAGGAAGGCATGCAAGGAGCTGGCCGGGGTTTGAACCCAGGACCTCTTGTCTGAAGTACAGGTGCAGATACCACTACACCACTGGCACAGATGTTGTGGATGTGCTATGTTAGCACCAGAATGTGTGGCAACACTTACATTCAAATTTCTAAGTAAATTTATTATCAAAGTACATGCATGTCACCATATACTATCTTGAGATTCATTTTCTTGTAGGCATTCACAGTCGAACAAAGAAATAAACTAGAATTAATTTAAAAATTATACACAAAGACTTGACAAAAAGCAATGTGCAAATCAAACAAATAAAGCAATAATAATAAATAAATACTGCTGAGAACACAAGTTTTAGAGCCTTTGAAAGTGAATCTTTGGGTTGTGCAACCAGTTCAGAGTTGAGGTTATCCACGATGGTTCAGGAGCCTAACTGTTCCTGAATGTGGTGGTGTTGGATCTAAGGCTCCTGTACCTCCATCCTGTTGGCAGCAGCAAGAAGGGGGCATGGCCTGGATGGTGGGCTGCCCCCAACTCACCCTTGGGTATGTCCGTTGTAACACAAATGACACATTCCACTGTGTTTCAATGTACATGTGATAAATGAGTCTGAACCTGGACCTAAACTTGAACCTGAAGTTGAACCTGAATCTGGACCTGAATGCTAATTACCACCCTGCCTATGTGTTCTCCTGCCATGGCTAAGTGGGCCGGACGGACTCCAGTAGCCCAGGACCTGATCCTTCAAACAGCCAGCCCAAGCCCACCGCCACTTCGATACAAACTGCAGTCCTGAGTGGGGGGGGGCGTGCTGCACTCAAATTATGATCTTTTGAAAGCTGAGAGCCTGCTCTCTCAAGCACCCCATGAAACTGCTTGAAGAACAGCAGAGGAGTGTGCTCCTGGCAATGTCAACAAACAACCCTCAGTCAAGAGCCCCAAAACCAGGGAGCACAGCCTAGGAATAGAGAGGCATCCTTTCAATTCAGGTTTAATTGCCATTCAACCACACATGAATACCCATAAATACAGCCAAATGAGACAGCGTTACTCCGGGGCCAAGGTGCTAAAATGCAGTACCAACACTCACACATACAAGTCAGAAAATCCAAATAGACTATCAGTAAAGATCATATAGTCCAGTGCCCCTAGCCCACCGATATCTACCCCGACACTCACTGGATGATACCATGGCTTTGAGGCCCCATCCTCGCATATACAAGCACATACAAATATTCGTAAAAATAAAATGACACAGAATATGCAAATATATATAGTCCAGAGCTCCCAGGCCACTGAGATCATCTCTTGACTGGCCCTGACACCCACTAGGTGATACCATGGCTGAGACGCCCAGTCCTTGCATAGACAAGCACACATAGAATATTAGTAAAGACACAAAGAGACAAACAAATACTTTGAACCAGAGGGTGGTAAATCTACAGCAGAGGCTGGTAGGTTCTTGGTTTATTTTACTGATTTTCTTTATTTGGTAGGGCACGGTAGCCTAGCAGTTAGCACAACGCTTTGCAGCATAGGTGATCTGTGTTCAATGGTTCAATTCCCACCGCTGCCTGTAAGGAGTTTGTACGTTCTCCCCGTAACCACATGGGTTTCCTCCGGGTGCTCCGGTTTCCTCCCACAGTCTGAAGACGTACCCGTTGGTAGGTTAATTGATCATTGTAAATTGTCCCGTGATTAGGCTAGGGTTAAATCGAGGGATTGCTGGTAGATTAATTGGTCATTGTAAATTGTTCCGTGATTAGGCTAGGGTTAAATCGAGGGTTGCTGGGTGGCGTGGCTCAAAGGGCCGGAAGGCCTTGTTTCACACTGTATCTCAATAAATAAATAAACAGGCCCTTCCGGCCTAACAAGCCGCACCTCCCAGCAGCCCACCAATTTTAACACCATCCTAATCACAGGATAACTTACAATGAACAACTAACCAAGTAACCGGTGCGTCTTTGGACTGTGGGAGGAAAGCAGAGCACCCGGAGGAAACGCAGCCACTCACAGTGAGAATGTGCTGTACAAACTCCTCACAGACGGTGCTGGAACTAAACTCCGAACGCCGTGATCTTTAATAGTGTTGCGCTAACCACTATGCTACTGTGGCACCCCTTGACTCATCAGGCTGTCAAAGGTTACGGGGAGGAGGCAGGAGAATGGGGTTGAGAGGGATAATAAATCAGCCATGATGGAATGGCGGAGCGGAATCGATGGGCTGATTGGCCTAATTCTGCTCCTTCGTCTGATGGTGTTGTGTTCTTACGCAATGGAAGCTAAAGTTAACTGCTTATCCTCCACGCAGAGATCTGTCTGCTCCTCGCCCACGTTACAGCGCTTCAGAAGCAGGCAGCCGTGAAGCCCCAGAGAATCCATCGTGTGTGAAGGGCGTTATATCAATGTAGGCTTCCCTCCCGTACACAGCCTGCTCAGCTCCCTGCCTTCCGTAGCAGTGTGTGAAACTTCACAAATCGCTCCCCCTCCCCCCCCCCCACCTTCGCAGCACCAAACCCCCTACTGGTTCACAACATTGCAGGAATCCCTCTCAGAACCGAATGGTGTCTGGATCACGCTTTGCAGGCATTCAAATTTTAAAAATCCTGTATCGCGGAGTGAGTTCCGAGGAGGAAGGAAGGGAGAGCGGCAGAACTGACGAAACATCCCGGAGGCTGAGCCAGCTGGGTTCATTTCTCCTCGGAATTCTTTCACTTCTCCCTATCCCAGATCCTCTCCAGCTATCTGTTGTTTAAATTCAGGCTACACATTGCTTAGATTGAGCCCGCAGACAGCCAGCGGGGACAGAAAGTGGCTGGTGTTATTTATTGAGTAGGGGCTTCCATCGCCGGATTAACTGATGTTACTTATTGGAATTTATAGTATATTTTTGCGCCTTGCCGCAAAACAAATTTCATGACTTACACTCAATGGCTGCTTTACCAGGTAACCAACAAAGGGGCCGCTGAGCTCCTGGTCTGACCGTTGTCACGCATGGTTATTTGAATTACTGTCACCTTCCTGCTTGCTTGAACCAGTCTCCTCTCAGCTCTCCCATTAATAAGGCATTTTTGCCCGGAAAACTGCCATTCACTGGATGCTTTTTTTTTATTTTTCGCACCTGTAAACTCAAGAGACTGTTGTGTGTGAAAATCCCAGGAGATCAGCAGTTTCTGAGATGCTGCCTGGCACCAGCAATCATTCCACGGTCAAAGTCACTTAGCTCACACTTCTTCCCGAACAACACGCACAAAAACGCTGGAGGAACTCGGCAGGCCAGGCAGCATCCATGGAAGAAGTGTAAACAGTCGACTTTTTGGACCGACCCTTCATCAGGAAGGGGTGCGCTTGCTCCTGCTTGCAACAACAGAGCTGAGATGGAGAGGCCCAAAACCACTGGAGTAGGCCCACATCCTAGGCCTCAATGCAGTGAAGAGCGGAGGAAACGTCGCCGAGCAGTGAGCAGAACCAGCCCAACCCCCCCCCCCCCCCCCCCCCCACCGACACGTTGGCTTTTCAAAATATCTGGCCCAGTATTTAAATGCTCAAAACCTCGGGTCGTTGCTGGCTCTAAGACCTGGGCCCTGTTTGATTGATCCACTCTGGACTTGGACCCCACTGCCAAGCTCCGGCCCGTACCCAACCTTTCCAAATTGGTCAAACCTCACTCTCGATTTCAGTGGACGGGGCCCAAACAGCCTCTGGTACGCTCCAACTTCTCTCTGCTCCACACGCCCTGCCTCCGTCTCTAGTATTTCTTGACCTCGCCCCCGACTCCTCCTCACACATGCCTCGATCTCGTCCCAACTTCGCCTCGCACCCGCACACTTCAACCCTCGAGTCAACCTCGCCTCTTTGCAGCGATCATTTACCACAATTCTTTTTTCACAGAAAAGAATGCGGATCAAGTGTTTTGATGTATTTCCTGTTTTGGTGACCACCAGTAAGTTGTGCCTTGCCATCAGCAGCGCCATCTTAAACAAGTGTGTTGTTGGGCAGTGCAGCTCTTAGGGCCAGAAGGGCCTGTTCAGTGTTGTATCTTTAATCATTAAATAAATGCACATCTATCACTCTACCTTGGCACATATGACTATAACAAACTAACTTACCAAAACATTACCAGTTTACCAGATAATCCAAAAATTTCCAAATACAGCCAGGAAAATACTTGGGGTTGAGAGGGGCTGACAGAGGGGCGCCCTTTCAAAACAGAGATGCGGAGAAATTTCTTTAGCCAAAGGGTGGTGAACTTGTGGAACTGGGTGCCACATGCAGCTGTGGGGGCCAGGTCGTTGGGTGTATTTAAGGCAGAGATTGGTAGGTTCTTGACTGGACATGGTATCAAAGGTTACGGGGAGGAGGCCGGCTAGTGGGGCTGAGGAGGAGATAGAAAAAAGGATCAGCCATGATTGAATGGCGGAGTAGACTCGATGGGTCAGATGGCCTAATTTTGGGAGGTCAAATTTAATTGATGATCCTGCTGTCTACTGGAAATCATCTCTCCAACCCATTGCAGTATGATGATGATGCTGGGAAAACAGCAACAATACTAATAAGCAGATCCAAAAGACATAGTGCCAAGCAAAGCCGTTGTACGATCTGAAGACCTCCTTGCAGGCAGTTTCTTTGAAACAGCTGGAGTTACCTCTCTCAGGCTGCAAGCCGAGGGAACGGGGTTGGGTGTGGGACACACTCAAGCTGTGAGGGTTTCCCTCCCCTCCAGAGCAGCCTACTCCGCAGCTCCCCTGCGGCTGCCATGGAGACAGGACCCACCTTCCATCCTTCATAGCAACTCTGATCAGCAGTTGCAAAATCTCAGATAACTAATAATCACAACAATGCACGTGGCAGTCACTATGAAAACTCTTAGTTCAAAGTTCAAAGCAAATTTATTATCAAATTTATTACCACATACTACCTTGAGATTCATTTTCTTGCAGGCATTCACAAGGTAGTATTCGGTGACAGATGCGTACTTCAATAATGAATTTACTTTGAATCTTTGCTTTCTAAACCAGCTTCTTTTTGCCTGTATTTGCAGGTGATTTGGTACTCTACACCCTGCTATTCAGTTCACCACAGAAGGCTGACCGGCAATGTCAACACGTTCAGCTGCCAAAGAAGCATTGTTCTGCGGATCTGGGCCAAGGAAGGAGAGGTTAAAATCCGGCAACCTTTAAAATAGGCCCGTCTGACAAGAGATCTCTCCTCCTTCACCCACAGCCTTCTCAATGAGGGTAGCCTTTAGTTCGTGCAACCCCCCCTCCCCCACCTTCCATAAAACCATAACACCTAGGAGCAGAATTAGGCCATTCAGCCTATTGAGTCTGCTCCACCATTCCATCATGGCTGTTTATTATCCCTCTCAACCCCATCTTCCTACCTTCTCCCCATAACCTTTGATGCCCTGACTAATCAAGAAACTACCAACCTTGGTCCCTACAGCTGCCCATGGCAGAAATCCCGTTGAAGTTTGACGCCCTGACTAATGAAGAAGCTATTAACCTTTGCTTTAATGTTTGGGCTCCACAGCCGTCTGAGGCAATAAATTCCACAGATTCACCACCCTCTGGCTAAAGAAATTCCCCCATCTCCGTTCTAAATGGAGGTCCACCCCGCTCTCAACCAACCCAACTCAGATTCTCAAACCGCAACCACCACCTCAGGCTTCAGCAAGCCACTCGAGACCCCCAGATTTCTGGCAGCCACGATATGGACCTCAGCCCCAGAGAGCCACCCTACAAAACTGTGAGCAGCTGAAGCCTCCATGAGAGAGCACAGGCGCTGGAGGAATCTTCCTGCACTTCTGTCATGGTGTTACATTGGCTTCACAGGAGACGAATCAATCAGGGTTAGCAAGCGGATTCAGAGTTCAAAGTTCAAAGGATTTCACCGTACACCATGCCGAGATTCATTTTTGTGCAGGCGTTCACAGTAGAACAAAGATTTACAATAGTTTCAATGAAAAACTACAAAGACTGACAACCAATCAACATGCAAAAGAAGACAAACTGTGCAAAGGCATAAATAATACTGCGAATGGTATTGTAGAGTCCTTGAAAGAGTCCTTGATTGTATTCAAGATTCAAGAAAAAACACAAACGATAAAAAATGTAATAATAATAATATTAAAAAGCACAATAAATATAAGTACATAAGATCGCTGATATACAGAGATCGATTATATGTGACGCTAGGTTGTACATAAGGTGACTGACAGGAAATGATTAAGTTGTGGTGGTGGTGAGTTAGTGGGTGGAGGTGTTGGTTAGCCTTACTGCAGCACGGAATAATGCAGATTCCCACAAGAACTCAGCAAGGCTGGCTTTGTCCTCTCCACTGGGATCAATCAAGCCTATTGGTGCCCGTTCAAAACACCACGGCTGTTCAGCCGACTGGACTCTGCATGAGGTTTGTGATGGC
This sequence comes from Hemitrygon akajei, assembly GCF_048418815.1. Classification (NCBI taxonomy): domain Eukaryota; kingdom Metazoa; phylum Chordata; class Chondrichthyes; order Myliobatiformes; family Dasyatidae; genus Hemitrygon; species Hemitrygon akajei. The sequence continues at coordinate 6,606,295 of NC_133154.1, forward strand.
TCTTAAATAGATAGAGATGAGAACACAAGATTCAAGATTGTTTAATGTAATTTCCAGTACACAAGTGTAAAGGAGAACAAAATAATTGTTACTGTGGATTCGATGTAACACACAGAAATAATACAAAAGAAAAAGTACACAATGATAATAAAAAACACAATAAATATAAATACATAAGACAGCTTATATACATAGATTGATTATATGTCCATAAAGTGACTCTAGGCTGTACATTAAGTGACTGGCGGGAAATAATAAAGTAGTGGTGGAGTTAGTGGGTGGAGGTGTTGATAAGCCTTACTACTTGGGGAAAGGGACTGATTTTGAGTCTGGTGGTCCTGGTGTGGATGCTATGTAGCCTCCTCCCTGATGGGAGTGGGATAAGCAGTCCATGAGCAGGGTGTGTGGGATCCGTCATGATATTACTGGCCCTTTTCCGTCACCTTTCTGTATATATGTGCTTGGTGATGGGTAGGCTAGTGCCAGTGACGCGTTGGGCAGCTTTGGCTACCTGTGGTTGGGCCTTCCTGTCTGCCTCAGTGCAATTTCCATACCAAGCAGTGATGCAGTTTGTTAGGATGCTCTCAAATGCACACCTGTAGAATGACGTGAGTATGGATCTGCAAAGTCCAGGCTCTCTTCGGCCTCCTCAGAAAGCAGGGGCTTTGGTGAGCTTTTCCTGACTGTGTAGGAGACCACGAGAGGCTGTGTGTGACATGCAGGAGTCTGAAACTGCTCCGATCAGTGACCAGCTCAGTGTTGAGCTGAGTGGAGTAATCCACCCTGGCGCAGGAGCCTGATGGTTGAAGGGTAATAACTGTTCCTGGTGTGGCACCTCCTTCCTCATGGCAAGTACTGAGAAGAGAGCAAGGCCTGCATGGTGAGGTTCCTTAAAGAAGGAAGCTGTTTCTGGAGGCACTCCTTGTAGATAGGCTCAATGGTGGGGGGTGGGGGGATGCTTTTCCTGTGATGGACTGGACTGTATCTAACACTTTTTTGTAGGCTTCTCCATTCCTGGGCATTGGTGTTTCCATACCAGGCCACGATGCAACCAGTCCGGATACTCTCCGCCTCACATCTATAGAAGTTTTACAGTTTGGTTCTTCGCCCGTGAGCACATATTGCACCTCATCTCTGTGGCCAAGCACTTTACAAGTTACAAAGTCATGGTCACCTTGTGCAATCAATTTTATGTTATAGTTGAGCATACAAATCACAACCAGCAACTCGGGTCTGTAAACACCGTAAACTAACATCGTGAATTGAAGAATATCACGGGCTGATGGTCACAAAACTGTAATAATTAAATTCTGCACATCTCAAATTGAGAAATTATTCACAACTAGGAACACATTAGCATGGGGGAGTTCACTGCAAGCATACCAAAGATTTAGTCCCTGCGGTTTCTTTGGATTCATGAGGAGAGGGAGCCTGCTACACGGGGAACAGCTTACTCTCCATATCGTACTGCCCTGGCTTGCGTATCACTTGGAGAGCAACATCCATGGTCACTCCCCCAACCAACCCTCAAATCACGGTCGACAAATTTGCTTCAAAAAAAAACAAAACAAGCAGAACCGAAAGAGGGGAACCTGCAGATGAGGTGCATTTGGATTTTTGGAAGACGTTTGATAAGGTGGCCCTATAAATAGGCATCCGTTAGTCTCGTGAGACCATGGATTTGCGCCTTGGAAGGTTTCCAGGGCGCAGGCCTGGGCAGGGTTGTATGGGAGACCGGCAGCTGCCCAAGCTGCAGGCCTTCCCCTCTCCACGCCACCGATGTTGTCCAAGGGAAGGGCACTAGGACCCATGCAGCTTGGCACCGGTGCCATCGCAGAGCAATGTGTGGTTAAGTGCCTTGCTCAAGGACACAACACGCCTCCTCAGCTGAGGCTCGAACCAGTGACCTTCAGGTCACTAGACCGATGCCTTATCCACTAAGCCATGCGCCAATATGCCCTATAAAAAGCTACAATATATGATTGGGGCTCGTGGTACTGGGGAAATGTGTTAGCATTGGCTGAAGTTTGGTTATCATCAAGAGAAGACAGGGCAAGAATGATTGGGTCATTCTCAGGCTAACTGGATTTAACCAGTGGACTGTCCCAAGGATCAGTTCATGTCCTTAATCATCTCCAATTTGTATTCACTGTCTGGAGGAGGGTCAGTGTGTAAAGTTTTATCCGTGACATGAAAATAAGTAGGAGTCTGTGACAGGATATGGAGAGGTTGTGTGGGTGGGGAAGAATTTGCCAAATGGAGTTCAATGTTTGAAAATGTGATGTTCAGACTCAAATTTATTCAAAGTTCAAAGTCAATTTTATTATCAAAATACATATATGTCACCATATATAACCCTGAGATTCATTTTCCTGTGGGCATACTCAGCAAATCTATAGAATAGTAACTATAACAGGATCAATGGCAGATTAACAAGATGCAGAAGACAACAAACTGTGCAAATGTAAATATACAGTACATAAATAGCAATAAATAATGAGATAATGAGATAAAGAGTCCTTAAAGTGAAATCATTGGTTGTGGGAACATCTCAATGGATGGGCAAGTGAGTGTAGTTATCTCCTTTTGTTCAAGACCCTGATTGTTGAGGGGTAGTAACTGTTCTTGAACTTGGTGGTGTGAGTCCTAAGCCTCTTGTACCTTCTACTTGATAGCAGCAGCGAGAACAGAGCCTGGTCTGGGTGGTGGGGATTTCTGATGATGGATGCTGCTTTCCTACGACAGCGAAAGATGTGGTGTAGAACACACTGAACTTCTCAAACCAACAGTATTTCACCTCTACTCCTAAACCTGGAAAGAATATCAGGATTAGAGACCCGCTATGGTCAGAACTTCCTAGTTCTGGGAATCTTTAAATCCCAAATTGTGAATGTGCATCAATACCCTACCACCATTGTAGATGTGCTCGATGATTGGTAGGGTTTTACTCATGATGTACGAGGCCAAATCCACTACCTTTTGCAGGATTTTGTAGGATTATCACATGTACATCCAAACATATAGTGAGATGCTTTCGCTTACGTTAAGGGGTATGCTGGACATAGCCCTTAAGAGACATTAGACCTTCCAGTGCCCACGATGCCCAGCAGAACAACGCAAAACACAACAAACAACTAAAGAACAACAGGAAATGCAGCCCCATTGACCCTCCCGAACTCCCTCCCACCCACACACAACGCTCCAACTGCAGGATAGGCCTCCAGACTCCAGGCTTTGGATGTCAGTCTACAGAGCAAGATCACAGATAAATGAAACAGAGGTGGCTGCGGGTGTTCCTGTGCCTTGATTTGCAAAGGCAGCGAGCAGATGCAGCAGGGTCAGAGAGGCCAATAGCAATCAATCCCAGAGGGTTGAAGTTAGCATCAGCAAAGTTTTGTTACTATTGTACATGGTAATGGTGAGACCAGACCTGGAGTAAAGTGCATAATTTTAGTTCCCGTAAGGCATACATGCATTAGAGACAGTCCAAAAGACAGTCACTAAGCTTATTCCTGGGTTGAGTACGTTGCTCTGTTCTCAGCAACTTTGAAGATTATAGAATTTGAAATACGAGCAATTGTCTTATTGAAACACACAAGGTCTTTTCAGGGTAGATGTTGAGATGTTTCCACTGGGGGGAGAGTAAAACCGCAAGACCATAGGACATACTGTAGTGTAGAAGAAGAAGTAGGCCATTCGGCCCATCAAGTATGCTCTACCATTCCATCCTGGCTGATTGTTTAATCCTCCTAACCCTATTCTCCAGCTTTCTCCCCATAACATTTGACACCCTGACTACTCAAGAACCAATCAACCTCCGTTTTAAATATACCCAACCATTTGGCCTTCACAGACATATGTGGCAGTGAATCCCACAGATTCACCATCCTCTGGCTAAAGAAATTCCTCCTCATCTCCGTCCTAAATGGATGAATCCCAAACAAGGGGACAGATTTACAAAATTAGTGGCAGTCATTTAAAACTGAGGTGTACAGAGGGTGGTCAACCTCAAGAATTGTCTACCCTTTAAAGTTGCAGAGGCTTATCACCTAGGTACAGGCTCTTGGCCTGTATTCGCTTGAGCTTAGAAGAACGAGAGGGGATCTGATTGAAACCTATTGAATATTGAAAGGCTTAGCTAGAGTGGATGTGAAGAGGATGCTTCCTATGTTGGGGGAGTATAGGACCAGAGGGCACAGCCTCAGAATACAAGGACGTACCTTTAGGACAGAGATGAGGAGGAAGTTCTTTAGCCAGAGAGTGGTGAATCTGTGGAATTCATTGACGCAAATGTCCGTGGAGGCCAAATCATGGGGTACATTTGAAGCAGAGGTTGATAGGTTCCTGATTATCGAGGGTGTCAAAGGTTACGGGGAGAAGGCAGGAGAAGAGGGTTGAGAAGGATAGTAAATCAGCCATGATGGAGTGGCGGAGCAGTCTTGATAGGTCGAATAGCCTAATTCTGATCCTATGCCTTATGGGTTACTTGAGTAAGTAGATAATTTCTTTGAAAGATCAGGAGATTGAGGCCTACGGTGAACTGGTAAAGAGCATAGATCAGCCACGGTATCATATGAGCAGCTCAGTTGCCTATATCTACTCCTATTTTCTAATGTTTTTATTCAATATAGAACACACTGAACATCCCAAGTCAACAATATTTCACCTTTACTCCTAAACCTGGAAAGAATATCAGGATTAGAGACCCGCTATTGTCAGAACTTCCTAGTTCTGGGAATTTTTAAATCCCAAGTTGTGAATGTGCATCATAACCCTACCACCATCATGTGACAGATTGAACACCTCAAATTCATACCAATTATCTTGCTGAACATTTTATATCTAGAGGTGTTGTTGACTCGATTGTATTATTAATCACACTTTTTCTGGTAAACGATCACAGCAATCAATAGCCTGTCACTTAACTTTCGAAGCTGAGTCTTTGAACCACTCATACAACCTGGCATTTGTTGCAGTGTGAACTAAAGTCCCAAGGGTGCAGGACGATTGTGGCGTGAGCGGGGAACAAGCCGATGTTTGGCTCTAGCTGGAGCAGACTTGGTGGCAATTCGATGCAGAACCGAGCCGAGGGGAGCAGTGACAAAGCAGGGCCTGGGTCCGAGTCCAAGAGTCTTTCTTTACTTTGATCGATTTAAGTGCCGGGCCGAATTATAAAGGGTACCCAGGCTGAATCGAGGGGGCAGGACGGGGCCTGGGCATGAGAGTGCATCGAAGTGGCAGGGCCTGGGACCGCGAGGAAGGAACGACCCACGGTTTGGGTGATTTAAGCACTGGGCCAGATTGAAAAGCTGTGGGTGTCAGGGCCCGAGGTGAGGAACGGATTGGTTCAGCTCACAGCTCTGCGAGGTTTACTCATCCCTGTGCGGAACTGAGACTATAGCCTGCAACTTAAGGGGCCCCTGAATCACCTGCAGCTTGGGCTGAGGACTCACTTTCGTGAACTTGGTACAAACATAGAAAGCCTACAGCCCAATACAGGCCCTTTGGCCCACAAAGTTGTGCCAAACATGTCCCTACCTTAGAAATTACTGGGCGTACTTACAGCCCTCAATTTTACTAAGCTCCATGTACCTATCCAAAAGTATCTTAAAAGACCCTATCGTATCCGCCTCCACCACCATTGCCGGCAGCCCATTCCACGCACTCACCACTCTCTGAGTAAAAAACTTACCCCTGACATCTCCTCTGTACCTACTCCCCAGCACCTTAAAACTGTGTCTTCTTGTGGCAACCATTTCATCCCTCGGAAAAAGCCTCTGACTATCCACACAATCAATGCCTCTCATCACCTTACACACCTCCATCAGGTCACCTCTCATCCTCCGTCGCTCCAAGGAGAAAAGGCCGAGTTCGCTCAACCTATTCTCATAAGGCATGCTCCCCAATCCAGGCAACATCCTTGTAAATCTCCTCTGCATCCTTTCTATGGCTTCCACACAGTTTTGAATGCTGTTTGCTTACTTTAATCGTTTTCACAATTTGTGTTTATTTCCTCTCTGCACATTGGGTGTTTGTTGGGCTTTTTTTAAATGGGTTCTATTGGGATTTCCTAGGCTTGTGGCTGCCTGTAAGGAGACAAATCTCTAGGCTGTATATAGTATATACATACTTTGATAATAAATGTATTTTGAACTTTGCATATTGAATCCCAAACATCCCTGTTCAAGGACTGAACTGCCCTCTCTATCTGCCTCGAGCACACCCTTTGGTTGTTAATGCAATTAACGCATTTCTCCGTACATGTCATGAGCCCTGTGGGCCTCTGTGGGGAGCCATAGAGCATTTGGCGCCTAGGTTACTCAAGCACCTGTTATTACTAATCATTATTTTAACTGGAGTCGTTAAGCCCCTGTGCTTTCTGTTTAATCTCGTCAAGTTATTTGTGACTGTCACAGGCTTTCCTCTTTCTGTGATTATTTAATGTGGATTCCTGTTTCGTACTGGTCATAGAGTCTTTGTGTTTCGAATGATTTGTCTTGCGTTGTTCTCAGTCATGCCATCGATGCTCTGTTGCAATTCCTATATAAAACCTTTTGTTTCCATCTCCTCGCGGGAGTCCGTCATTCTTCCGCACCTGGGTTCGGTCGTTGGCTTACGGCAATGCTTACCGCGATAGCGAGGATTTTGCTTCCTGAATACTTTTGGGATCATGAAAATCACCAAGAAATTTTCCTTTCACACACCATTTTTTTTAAATTGCGTATTTGTTATTTCAATTCATAATTCAAGCCAATTAAAAAGTTGCCCACAATGTCAGCTGAAAAGGTTTCTATCTTGTCCAGGCATTCCGGGGCATGCTTGGGCAGGGAGGATGCTGCATGGCAGGACTGATTTTAGAAAGGATATAAATTTCCATGAAGGGTTTTGATATTTGAGACAGGTGTTTCCCAGAATAACTGCCAAGGTTAAGGAGGCATTTTTGTTGGTCCGCAAATCAATCAGGTCATCAATGATAGACAATTTGAAGAACTTCTAGTAGGACCGGAGAAAACTTCATGGAAGGCATTCAAGGATGGTGTTGAAAATTTTCTTGGCAACTACAGAGCACCAAACTACGTGCAGCTGGGTGACAACGTGCTTCAAGCATACAAAACCATGAAGTGCAACATGTCACTAAAGATTCATTTTCTGCATTCCGATTTAGACTTCTTCCCTGCAAATCTTGTCGCTGTCAGTGACGAGCACGGTGAAAGGTTTCACCGGGACATTGCGGTCATGGAGAAACAGTATCAGGGCAACTGGAATCCATCAGTGCTGGCTGATTATTGTTGGACACTTAAGCGAGAAGCCTCAGACACTGAGTACAAATGACAATCATCAGCAAAACATTTTTATCTTAGTCAGCACCGTTAAGCAATTAAATACATTATATTCAATAGAAGTTATTTTTTTGTTTCTCCAAATTCCAACGTGATATTACATTTCTGTTCAGCTTCAAGCAGTCTATAATATTAAAAAATTCTGAGTAAGCAACACTTTCAAAAAATTTGTAGTCCAGTGGTATCAAAGGGCAGCTCAATGCTGGAAATATCAGAAGCTGGTGAACATCTTGAAATGCAGCAAGTTAATGAACTGAAATCTCAACCCTAGAGACACCTCATGGCTTGCCACCTCTAACCTAGAGCTATTACAGACCGGTGTGCATCACATAATTCTAAGATTACAATCCAAGCTCTTTACTATCGCAAGTTGGTAAACATCTGACAACCTGACACATCACAAAATGGATAACAGGTCAAATATAGAAACCTTCAACGCAGCATGCCTCAAATCAAGAAACATCACCAAGTCAACGTGGCAAATCTTCCAATCAGACAAACAAGACTCCTGAAATCTACCGATGCTGCGTGCCAATCCCGAATTCAGAAATATTGTAGACTGATAAATTCTGCAGATTGATGATTTGAGATTTTTAATTTTATTTAGTGGTGCAGCAGGGACCAGGCCCTTGCAGCCCAACAACCCACCTACTCAACACTAACCTAACGAACAGTTGATGTTTTGGACCAAGACTCTTCTTCAGCACTCAAAGGGAAAGGGAGGGGGTTGACAGAGTTGACGAGTGGGCGGAGGGCAAGGAGGACTAGCTATAAGGTGATAGGTGAAGCCAGGTGGATGGGAAAGGTGAAGGGCTGGAGAAGAAGGAACCTGTTAGGAGAGGAGAGTGGACCATGGGAGAAAGGGAGAGAGGAGGGGCACCAGGGGGAGGTGATAGGTAAGTGAGGAGAAGAGGTAAGAGGCCAGAGTGGGAAGAGGGAAGAGGGATGGAAATATTTACCAAAAGAAGAAATCGATATTCATGCCATCAGGCCGGAGGCTACCTAGACAGACTATAAGGTGTTGCTTCTCCACCCTGACAGTGGCTTTATCGTGGCAAAGGAGAAGGCCTTGGACCAACATGTCTGAACGGGAATGGGGATAGGAATTAAAATGGTCAGCCGCCAGGAAATTCCACCCTTGGCAGATGGAGCAGGAGTGCTCGACTTTTCGCTGCTTTCTTTGATGTAGATGTGACAAATAAAACTAAGCATGGATCTTTGATTCAAGGAATCTGTCAGACTGAAATCTACTTTGTATCTAGAAATGGTGCAACAGCTGAAAAGCTATTAAACATTGATTAAATACTAACAGGAGACAATGGAAATGCTCATCACGTCAGCCAGAATTTGTGTTAAAAGCTGCCTGACAAGGTCGATATTTTCTGCTTTATTTTATTTATTTTATTTGTATTTACTGGTACAGTACGAAACAGACCCTTCTGGCCCTTTGAGTCGCACTGCCCTGCAACCCACCCATACACAGGACAGTTTACAATGACAAATTAACCTACTAACCGGCACGTCTTTGGACTGTGGGAGGAAACCGGAGCACCCGGAGGAAACCTGCGCAGTCAGGGGAAGAAAATTCATATAGACAGTGGCAGGAACTGAACCTGCGTCACTGGCATTGTGAAGCAATGCGCTAACCAGACTGAACACCGCTGATCAGGAACCATTCAGCCTCTAATTCATGTTTCTGCTTAATCTCCATGTCCTCCAAATCGCTCTATGTCCAAATTTCAATCAATTTCATCCTTAAGTACATTCACCAAGAGAGCAAACACCGAGCCTATTATGTAGAAACATTATAGAGACTGTATCTCAAACTTAATAGATGGGATATTTGAAATCCTAGCTCTGTTTGTGGGATGTAATGCTGAGGCTTTATGAGGTATTGATCAGACCACACGGAGTATCGTGAGCAGTTTTGGCTCCCTTATCTCAGAAAGGATGTGATGGTTTTGGAGAGGGTCCAGAGGAGGCTCATGGGAATAACTCCGGGAATGAAAGGGTTAACATTTGAGAAGCGTTGGGTGGCTCTGGGCCTGTACTCGCTGGAGTTTAGAAGAATGAGGAGGAGATCTCATTGAAACCTATTGAATATTGAAAGGCATAGATGGACTGGATGTAGAGAGGACGTTTCAATAGTGAGGACCAAAGGGCGGGGCCTCGGAATGGAAAGGCCTCCCTTTAGAATGGAGATGAGGAGGAATTTCTTTGGCCAGAAGGTGGTGAATCTGTGGAATTCTCTGCCGCAGATGGTTGAAAAGGCCAAACCATTGGGTGTTTTTAGAGCAGAGGTGTCAGGAAATGTGGAGGAAGCTTGACCCAAAGGCAGAGCAGCAGGGATAACTTAGCAGTGAGGGATCAATGTTAACTTGTAAAATAACGAGCCACAAGGGTCCACAAAATGAGAGGGAACAGGTACTTAACTCAACAGGGTAACTGAAGGCTAGGAGCAGCTGGTTGAGGCTGGCTGGTTCGATGAGTGAACAAGGAACGTGGATGGGAGCTGGGTTTAAATAGACTGCAGGTGCTGAGTTGGAAAATGAGTGGCAGGTGACTCCCGTTAGCTGAGTGGAGACCGCAAAGGTGCCTGCCTGTCAAGGGGTTAACAAGCTCTTGGTTAGTAAGGGCAAAAAGGTGATATGAAGAAGGCAGGAGAATGGGGTTGAGAGGGATAACAAGAGCAGACTCGATGGGCTGAATGGCCTGCTCCTGCTCCTACGTCTTATGTAGCTGGACAGGTGAAGAAGCCCAAAGGCAAGGCATCCTTGCTCGAACAAGCCAATGGAAGTAATAATGAGATTATTCGGTGCTGTAAGAACACGTTCACTTGTCTGCCGCTCAGTGGCTTTTACGCAGGGCAAGCCTGGAGACTGATGACATTCAGTAAGAGGCAAGTTAAATTTGTGCCACGCGAGTGCCAGGTAGTGACCATTATGAGTCACAGAGTCAGAGAACACGACAAAAGTAGGCCCTTCCAACCATCTCGTCCATGCCGATCTATTATCCTGCCTGCTCCAATCGGCCCGCACTTGGACCACAGCTCTCCGTGCCTCTCCCATCCGAGTACCTATCCAAATTCCTCCTAAATGTTGAAATTAAACCCGTTTCTGCCACTTCTGCCGGCAGCTCGCTCCACACTCGCACCGCCCTCTGAATTATCACCACCTGCTCCCCTATCAGCCTCCTGAGGTTTACCCCACGGACGGGGGAAACCTTGCGCAGGTACAGCAGCCATCTGTGTAAGGGCACAGAAAGGGAGGGGGTCGATCTCGGACTTCGACACCGTCCGGAACAGCAGCACCGTGCTCCTTACCTGCCTGGCTGGGAGCTGCTCCGAGCCTCAGACACACAAAGCAGACCACTCACTGGCTGGAAGACCCTTCCAGCACCCTGCTCAGTCACTGCCTGCTCACCACTGACACACTGTGGCCACAATGTGTACTGTCCACAAAGGTGACCTCAGCAAATCACCAGGGCTGTCTCGACAACAAATCACAAACTCTATCTTCAAAAGGCAAGCACCCCCACAACTCAGAAGTAGCCCTCGTCTCATTGCTACCATCAGAGAGGAGGTACATAATATGTAAGTCCTGACGAAGGGTCTCGGCCCGAAACGTCGACAGTGCTTCTTCCTATAGGTGCTGCCTGGCCTGCTGCGTTCCACCAGCATTTTGTGTGTGTTGTTTTATTATATTGAAATTTGTCCTCTACTGTGCCTATTGTCTTGTTTATTACTTATTTATTTATTAATTATTGTACTGCCCTGCACTGTTTCGTGCACTTTATGTAGTCCTGTGTAGGTCTGCAGTCTAGTTTTTGTGTTGTTTTACGCAGTCTAGTGTAGCCTTGAGTTGTCTCACTTAGTCTAGTGTAGTTTTGTGTTGTTTCATGTAGCACCAGGGTCCTGGAGGAACGTTGTTTCGTTTTTACCAGCAGTTTATGGTCGAAATGACAGTAAAAAGCGACTTGACTTGACTGAAGACACACACACACTCAATATTTAGGAACAGCTTCTTGCCCTCCACCATCAGATTTCTGAATGGACATTGAACCCATGAACACCACCTCACTATTTTTGCTCTCTATTTTATCTGATTTTTTAATATATATTTCATATTTCCTATTAAAATTTACAGTACTTTTTTTTATATGGCACTGTACAGCTGCCACAGAACAACAAATTTCACAACATACTGTGCGTCAGTGGTAATAATTCTGATTCTGCTCAAAGGGGGGGTGATTGCTTGGGAAACACCATCGACTAAAAGTGGATTCCAAGTTATACAAGACCAGCGCAGTAACGCAGAGCCAGCTGTAAGATCGGAATTCAATTCCGAGCAGTTTGTAAACTTTCCCTGTCAGTTTTCCCCAGGTGCTCTGGTTTTCCTTCCACCGCCCAAAGATGTGTGGCTTAGGATTAGTGCATTGTGGGCATGCTACGTTGGCGCTGGAAGCGTATCGACACTTGCGGGCTGCCCCCGGCGCATCCTCAGACCGTGTTGGTCATTATGCAGATGGCACGTTTCACTGTAGGTTTCCATAAGACCCCAAGACATCAAAGCAGAATTGGGCCATTTGGCCCATCAGGTCTGCTCCCCATTCAGATTTACTGCCCCTCTCAACCCCAGTCTCCTGCCTTCTCCCCATAACCTTTCACTCCCTGACTGATCAAGAACATCCAGTATGAATGTACCCAATGACTTGGCCTCCTCCACAGCCGTCTGGGGCAGAAATCCCATTGAAGTTTGACGCCCTGACTAATGAAGAACCTATTAACCTTTGCCTTAAATGTACTCAAGGCTTGGGCTCCACAGCTGTCTGAGGCACTGAACTCCACAGATTCACCACCCTCTGGCGACAGAATATCATCCTTGCATCTGTAATAAAGGTACATCCTTATGTTCTGAGGGTGTCCCCTCTGGTCCTGGACTCTCCCACTACAGGAAATGTCCTCTCTACATCTGCTCTATCTAGGCCTGTCAATATTTGATAGGTTTCAATGTACGTGTGACAGATAAAGATAATCTTTAGGTACCATCCTAGCTCCACATTGCTTCAAATCATTTTCCTTCATCATTCAGTCAAAATCCTGGAATTAATTCACATCAAATAATACACAAAGTCTCAAACTGAAAAAAATACAAGTCAGTTGTCAGTAATCCAGACAATTGAGCATGCCCAGTTCTATAGACATTGTCATTCCGATCTAGAAATGCTACAGATTAAAACTTTGAATATGGAGATAACACAGGCTGAGTTTCACACGCTTTGTCTAGAACTACCATGGATTTATCATTATATCTAGAAGCTTTACAGATCAAATCTCAAATCTGCAAAAAAACACTGCCAAAGGAGGATTGCACATATGGAATTACCATAGACTGCTGAAAATCGTTAAAGATTATAGGCAAACTAAATCTAGAAAGAATTACAACCCAATGACCAGCTTGCACTTTGAAATATACAGTAGATACCTCATTGAAAATCTGAAATTACTGAATACCTCCAGGCACACCACAGAGATAATATGGAGAGCAGGCTAAGCATCATAAATCTGCAAATTACAAAATAACAAAATTAAATTAAGAAAATGAAATTTTACACATTCAGTATGTCAAGCCCTTAAACAAACTAATCCTTGTGGAAAAATGAACTGGTGCTTTCCCAGCGTATATGATGAATAAACTCTTCTCGGGCTTCCAGCCGGGTACAGCTATCGATTATAACCGACGTTTCAATGACGAACTCTACCATTCATTTCTAGTCCTTTCAAAATGAATGCTAACATTGCGTTTGCCTTCCTTACTACCGACTCGACCTGCAAGTTAACCTTTATGGAATCCTGCACAAGGACTCCCAAGTCCCTCTGCACCTCTGATATTTTTTTAAATTTTCTCCCCATTTAAAAAACGGTCCAAGCCTTTATTCCTTCTATTAAAGTTCATGACGATACACTTCCCCACATTATATTCCAATTGCCACTTAGGGGTCAGTAGCTCCCTGCAGTTCCCATCTATCATCTCCCCATTCTTCTAAATGAGCCGAAGATCATCAAGCTGCAGCTCCAGTTCCTTAACACGGTCTGTAAGGAGATGCAGCTCAATGCATATCATGTAGATGTTGCTATCCGGGAGACTGGAGGTCTCCCAAATCTCCCACATCTCACTCAAGGAACATACTAGCAAAAAAAAAAACTTACTAGTCAGTTTCTTACTTAGATAGAACCTCCGCCTTTGCTTGCCCAAGCCTGGTCTCTCATCGAAGTCTGTTGAGCCAAAGCCAGACCACTCTAACAAAGCCCCACTCCAACAATGGCAGCTCCAAAAGTGCAGGATCTCCCAGTGGCCGCACATTTTAATTCCACATTCTGATATGTCAATCCATGGCCTCCTCTATTTTCAAGATGAAACCACACTCAGGTTGGAGGGACAACACCTTATATTCCATCTGGGTAGCCTCCAACATGAATATTGATTTCTCTAACTTCTGTTAAAGGCCCTCCTCCCCTTGTTACCCCATCCCTTATTTAGTTATTATTCCCTCCCTTTTTTCTCTCTTTCTTCTCTCTCTGTCCCTCTCACAATCACTCCTTCCTCCATCCTCCTCTGGTGCTCCCCTCCCCCCTTCTTTCTCCCTGTGCCCACCGTCCCATAATCCTCCCCTTCTCCAGCTCTGTATCCCTTTTGCCAATCACCTTTCCAGCTCTTAGCTTCATCCCTCCCCCTCCTGTCTTCTCCCATCATTTCAGATCTTCCCCGCCCCCGCCCACTTTCAAAACTCTTACTATCTCTTCTTTCAGTTAGTCCTGACGAAGGGTCTCGGCCCGAAACGTCGACTGTATTTCTACTCATAGGTGCTGCTGCGATCCACCAGCATTTTGTGTGTATTGCTCCACTTACACCTCTTTTCTTTTTATTGGTCCCGCATTAATTGCTACCCACTGAGAAAGAAGCCAAAAACTATCTAAGCTCTTTTTAAACCTTGCGCTGAGACCTCTTGAGCTGATTGCCATAGTGACAGTTCTTGAACCTGGTGGTGTGAGTCCTGAGTCTCTGGCACCTTCTACCTGACGGCAGCAGTGAGAAGAGAGCATGGCCTGGGTGATGAAGATCTCTGACAATGGATGCTGCTTTCCTACGACAGCGTTTAATGTAGATGTGCTCAATGGTTGGGAAGGCTTCACCCATGATTTACTGGGCTGAATCCATTACCTTTTGTAGGATTTTCTTAGGGGATGGGGGTCTTTAAAGACAGATGCCAATTTTATGAGACATTGCCATTCGAAGATCATAAATCTAGAAAAATGGCATCAGTCAAATTTTCAAGTCTTAAAATATGAAATCAATAATACCTGGCATGTTTACATTCCAGCTTTTTGAACAAGGTCTGTGCCAGTGGTGTAGTGACATCTGCACCGTACTTTGGGGCAAGAGGTCCCGGGTTCGAATCCTGCGTGCTCCTTGCGTGGGTTGAGCATTGAGCTAGCAACCCGGCCTAGTAAAACAGGCAAACGCTGAAGAAATGGTAAAGTTGCCATCCAGTGCTCCAAATGAGGTGCAGGGAGGAACCTTACCTTTTTCAAACAAGGATGGAAGAGAGTAAAATCAGAAGGGGGTGAAGAGAAATAATAAGAGAAATCTCAGCCATGATAGGTTACTGAACCCAACGTCCTGACACATGAGATAGCTGCAGATCCCTGTGTCGATGACTGGATCTTTCCTGATGCTGCCTCACACTGTCAGACGATGCAGACATTTCCAGCAGCTTGGCAGTGAAACATACTCTACTTAAAAGAGAAACAAGCCCCTTAAAAACCGACAGAAATAGGCACGAAGAGGAAAACAACACAAAGGCGATGGCAGTGCTAATTATGATCCTCCACAGCTGGCTTCTTTTTAAAAGCAGTCCTGAGGAAAAGATCTTTAGTCTTTAGCCTGGTGGGGAACACTGAACTTTAATTGTATCAGTCCCACACAGCTCCCTCCTAACACTCCATGGGGATAGGACGTGTGTGCATTAATCACAAGGCCCTGGTGATTATGCATTCGCACGGCTGCAGAGATCAAGTTAATGTTGCAGACTATATCACACCAAAAGTCCCTTTGGGAATTGAGTCTCTACGTGTGAGTGCGTAGTTGCATAAGCATGCTTCTATGTTCCTGTGTACATAATCGTACACATAAGTGTGTACGCCTGCACACTTGCCTGTTAACGCAAATATCTGATCAGCCAATCATCCAGCAACAACTTGTGCAGGATTTTCACGCGCGACAGACTCGAGAACTTACAGAGCAACAAAGCAATATATAACCGGTGAGTGGCATTTCTGTGGGACTTGTTAATGAGAGAGGTCAGGGGAGAACGGCCAGACTGGTTCGAGCTGACAGGAAGGCGACAGTAACTCAGACAACCACGCGTTACAACAGTGGTGTGCAGAAGAGCATCTCTGAACACACAACACATCGAACCTTGAAGTGGACAAGCTACAGCAGCGGAAGACCATGAACATGCACTCAGTGGCCACTTCATTAGTTACAGGAGGTCCCTAATACAGTGATCACTGGCAATGTTCTCTCTAATTTATAATGACCAGTGTGCACAAAAGTCTTGTGCTGTGCAGTTTTTTGCCCAGTGACCACAGTATGTGCACTCTGAATAATTCCCTCAATGAAAACAGTATAAATTAGCCAATTCTAAAATCTGCAGACAACTCATTGCAAACTCCATGTTGTCAACCCCTTCCACACCAGAAACCGGAAAAGGAAGTGTGATTGTGTACCATCATGAAATACACTTAACATGTCGACAAGGTAGAAGGTGACAACCTTTTGTGCGCAGTTTAAATTCCTCTGTACACTAGGAACCAAAGCTGTGTGCACGCGCACACCTCAGAGGGAACATTGGTCACTGAGTGTAAGTATGTGCGATGGTGTGCACATGAATAGCTGCACCCGCCAACCCGCCTTACCCCTCGTGATGACAGGGAAACCAATCGCAATATTCTGTAGCCCACTTGACAGATGCTGGGAGCTGGAAGTGGATCTTATCACAGAAACATAGAAAACCTATAGCGCAATACAGGTCCTTCGGCCCACAAAGTTGTGCCGAACATGTCCCTACCTTAGAAATTAATTGGCTTACCTATAGCCCTCTATTTTACTAAGCTCCATGTACCTATCTAAAAGCTTCTTAAAAGACCCTATCGTATCCGCCTCCACCACCGTTGCCAGCAGCCCATTCCACGCACTCACCACTCTCTGAGTAAAAAACTTACCCCTGACATCTCCTCTGTACCTACTCCCCAGCACCTTAAACCTGTGTCCTCTTGTGGCAACCATTTCAGCCCTGGGAAAAAGCCTCTGACTATCCACATGATCAATGCCTCTCATCATCTTATACACCTCCGTCAGGTCCCCTCTCATCCTCCATCGCTCCAAGGAGGAAAGGCCGAGTTCACTCAATCTATTCTCATAAGGCATGCTCCCCAATCCAGGCAACGTCCTTGTAAATCTCCTCTGCACCTTTTCTATGGCTTCCACGTCTTTCTTGTAGTGATGCGACCAGAACTGAACACAGTACTCCAAGCGGGATCTGACCAAGGTCCTATTTAGCTGCAACATTACCTCTCGGCTCTTAAATCAATTGTCCAATTCAGCAACTCCCTCAGGGTCAACCAACCCAGAATGTCAGAAATGGTGAATATCAATCTCACGTCAACCAAATTTCCTCCAAGCTATAGAACGTTGCCAACTGAAGAGCCGCGGGAGATCATAAAGATATGGCTTCATCCTCATTAGATCAACTAAATGTTCCACTTCTGGTCTGTTTCTGGGTTTACATTTGTTTGAATTCATAAAACTGAATCCACGTTTGCAGTTAGCACTAGAAGCTTGACCATCCAGGCCATGCTCTCTTCTCACTGCTGCCATCAGGTAGAAGGTACAGGAGCCTCAGGACTCACACCACCAGGTTCAAGCACTGTTACTACACCTCAACCATCAGGCTCTTGAACAAAAGGGGATAACTACACTCATTTACCCATCCATTGAGATGTTCCCACAGCCAATAATCTCACTTTCAAGGACTCTTTATCTCATTAACTCATGTTCTCGTTATTTATTGCTATTAATTTAATTTTGCATTTGCACAGTTTGTTGTCTTCTGCACTCTGGTTGATCTTTCATTGATCCTGTTGTAGTTACTATTCTATAGATTTGCTGAATATGCCCACAAGAAAATGAATCTCAGGGTTATATATGGTGACATATACGTACTTTGATAATAAAATTTACTTTGAACTTTGACATTTGATATACTGTAGTTTGGCATATGGGAATGTCTTTATTGAACTAGTCTTAACTTTCTCAGAAGACAAATTTGAAATTACGGTATTGCTGCAATATTTTTGAGGCAATGTTTTCTTCATAGTTCGTAATAGCTGAGTATTCTTTTGTCAATCGTACAACATTCTCTTTTCCAAATTCAAAATTGGTGGCGTTTGCATTACCAATAATTAATTATGGGGCATTTCACAACTACATTAACATAGATTTCAAAATTATGCTGACATAATCTCAAGATTATATTAATATTATAAAAATGAAAATTTCAGATGTGTGGTACATGGGAGCGTTCCAGTTACCGTGCGGCCGTGCACCCACATGGCTTGAAGGGAACAGCGGTCAAGAGGCTCAATGGAGAGAGGTCCAATCTGCAGCAGCAACAAAGGTGTGGACCAAAAGTCAAAGGAGCAGAAAGAGCGCAATAGCGTAGCGGCTAGCATAGCGCTTTCCAGCGCTAGTGATTGGAAGATCGGGGTTCAATGTCTGCCACTTTCTGTACGTTAAAAATCTCATGAATAAAATAAAATCTCATGAATCTCAGGCTGGTATATGGTGACGTATACATACTTCGATAATAGAATAGATTTTCTTTGAACTTTGAACTTAATCTTTGAATATTAGATGGAGTGGTGAACAGTATCTTGTCCATCGCTTAAGTCTGACAGATACCTCTGCCTCTTTAAAATATCTCACTAGAATAAGTACTATTAAATAAATATACCTCTGTTTCCTAAAGCACTGCAATACATCATAAATCACCGGCAATTGGTGCTACTGTAATTAAGAAGACAATAAGATTAGCTTTATTTGACACAGGTACATCGAAACTTGCAGTTGGACACGTCATTCCACATTAACACCCAATGCAGTCTGAGGACTGTGCTGGGGTGCTGTCATAGCAGCCCACAACTTACTAACCCTAACCAGTACGTCTTTGGAATGTGGGAGGAAACCAGAGCACCTGGAGGAAATCCACACAGTCACGGGGAGGGCATACGAACTCCTCACAAATATTTGAACTTGATCCTCCTCTGGACCCTCTCTAATGCCAGCACATCCTTTCTTAGATAAGGGGCTCAGAACTGCTCGCAATGTTAAACCCCAAACGGTGATCTCGGGCGCTGTGAAGCGATTGCGTTAACCGCTATGCTATCGCACCACTGAGAGACAGCCAGTCAGAAAGCCTCCTTCCCTCTTTGCATTCCAAGCGAGATCTCCTTGTGGTTTATTTTAATGCTCCTAGTGTACGCAGCTGATGCTTTAACAGAGCAGCTGCAATCATTGCAACACACAGTGACCAGCTCAATAAGCCAGTCTGCATTAGTGCATTTCTGCGATCAACTCTGCATAGCACCTTCAAAAGTCATTATTGCTTCAGTACCTGGAGGAAAGCATTCTATAAATATGAGTGATGCTTTTAAATAAAAGGATCCAGGTACCTATCATGATTCAGTAACATCTCAAAAGACAATGATCAATGTTTCCCTTGGAGTGAGTTAGACGTAGAAAGACAGTATCAAAGTTTGATCTATTTTTATGGGTTGATGTGATGCAATATAGAACAGGCAGAGCTAGAGGCATAGGCACCACAGTCCAGCAAAATTAAATCAACTAATCAAGTCTCTAGCTAAATGATTTCTAATTCTCTCACTCTTGATCATTAAATACTTCATTCTGTAATGAGGAATCAAATGCTTTGAATAATGAAAGCAGATTTAGGTGAGATAATGTTCTACACAAATGGGTCACTTCATCTACCTCTCTCTATATATATTAAAAACTGTGCTTTCCACCTCTTTAAGCAAGCTTTTGGTCATCTTATCCCCTTGTGGTCCTGCTCTTTCAAAAACCTCGGGGCATATTGCTGCATTGAAGGTGTTAGCTCAGTACACGTTAGAGTCGTAGAGAAGTACAGCACAGAAACAGGGTCTTCAACCTATCAAGGCCATGACAAAACCATTTAAACTGCCTGCTCCTACAGACCAGCACCAGTACAATACCCCCCCCCCCATACCCCTACCATCCATGTACCTATCCAAACTTCCCTTCAACGTTGACTTCGAGCTCGCATGCACCACTTGTGCTGGCAGCTCGTTCCACACGTTCACCACTCTCATGTTCCCCTTAAACATTTCACCTTTCACCCTTAACCCATGACCTCTGGTCATGCAGCTCCTTGCTAGAGGAATTGAGTTTAAGAGCTGCAACTGTACAGGGTAGTGGTGAGGCCACATCTGGAGCACTGCGTGCAGTTCTGGTCTCCGCACTTGAGGGGGGATACACTGGCTTTGGAAGCAGTGCAGAGGAGGTTCACCAGGTTGATTCCAGAGATGAGGGGATTAGATTATGAGGAGAGTTTGAGTCACCTGGGACTGTACTCGCTGGAATTCAGAAGGAACAGAAACAAACAAAATTATGAAAGGGATAGATAAGATAGAGGCAGGAAAGTTGTTTCCACTGGTAGGTGAGACTAGGACTAGGAGACATAGCCTCAAGATTCGGGGGAATAGATTTAGGATGGAGATGAGGAGGAAATGCTTTTCCCAGAGAGTGGTGAATCTGTGGAATTCTCTGCCCAATGAAGCAATGGAGGGTACCTCAGTAAATATATTAAAGACAAGGTTGGATAGACTTTTGCATAGTAAGGGGGAAAAGTGGAGATGAGTCCACGGTTAAATCAGCCAAGATCTTATTGAATGGCGGTGCAGGCTCGATGGGCCAGATGGCCGACTCCTGCTCCTATTTCTGGTGCAGTTCTGCTCTTATGTTCTTACGTAAGAGCTACAGAAACACCAGTAGAAGCTTCAAAGACCTCACCCCTGGGATAGGAAGGATCTTTGAAGTTGTGCTACAACTAGAGACAACTTGAAAGACTGGCCCAAGACAGAGGACTCACATATGCCCCTGTAGGGGGATGGGCTTCAGTAAGTAACCATTAAATTCTGTACAATATGTACCGAAATATTGCGGTCCCCTCTTAGAAATCACGCAGCATCTTAAAACATTTAGAAATGGCATTGTCAACATTATCACGTGGAGCTCCAAGGGTTAGTAGTTATTTGTTTTACAATATATACCCAAATAATAAGTCACTAATAAATTGGTCATATCCTGAGTGTATTATATAACCTAGATAATGCCTCTATATGTTAAATGGTACTATTTATTACCATAAGTCCATTAGACATAGGAGCAGAATTAGACTATTCGGCCCATCGAGTCTGTTCCACCATTCCATCATGGCTGATTTAGTATCCCTCTCAACCCCATTCTCTTGCCTTCTTCCTGTAACCTTTGACACCCTGAATAATCAAGAACCAATTAACCTCCACCCGGTGATCAGCCTGCACAGCTGTCTGTGGCAATGAATTCCACAGATTCATCATACTCAGCCTAAAGACATTCCACCTCATCTCTGTTCTAAAGGAACATCATTCTATTATGAGGCTTTGCCCTCTGGTCCTAGACTGCCCCGCTATAGGAAACATTTTCTCCACATCCACTCTATCTAGGCCTTTCAATATTCAATACATTTCAGAGATCACCCCACCTCAACCTTCTAAACTCCAGTGAGAACAGGCCCAGAGCCATCAAATGCTCTTCGTATATTAACCCTTTCATTCCTGAGATCATTCTTGTGAACCTCCTCTGGACACTCTCCAACACTAGCACATCTTTTCTTAGATATGGGTTCCAAAACTGCTCACAATACTCAAGAGCAGTCTGACCAATGCCTTATAAAGCCTCAGCATTACATCCTTGCTTTTGTATTCTAGTCCTCTCGAAATGAATGCTAACATTGCAGTTGCCTTCCTCACCAGAGACTCAACCAATAACTTAACACTTAGGAAATCCTGCACGAAGACTCCCAAGTCCACTTCTTATTTTTGAATTTTCTCTGCGTTTGGAAAATAGACTATGCCTTTATTCCTTCTACCAAAGTGCATAACTATACACTTCTCTACACTATATGCCATCTGCCACTTCTTTATTCATTCTCCCAATCTGTCTAAGTCCTTCTGTAGACACCCTGCTTCCTCAACAATCCCTTCCCCTCCACCTATCTTCATTTATTCTTCAAAATTAGCCACAAAGCCATCAATTCCATCATCTAAGCCATTGACATACACCGTAACGTGTAAAGAGGTGGTCCCAACACCGACCCACTAGCAACACACCACTAGTCACCAGCAGCCAAATAAAAAAAGGCCGCCATTATATTGATTCTTTGCCTCCTCCCTGTCAGCTAATCTTTCACCTATCCTGGTATCTTTCCTGTAATACCATGGGCTCTTATCTTGTTAAGTAGCCTCATGTGTGGCACCTTGGCAAAAGCCTTCTGAAAATCCAAGTGCACAACATCCTCTGACTCTCTTTTGTCTATCTCACCTGTTTATTTCCTCAAAGACTTCTAACAGATTTGTCAGACAAGATTTCCCCTTAAGCAAACCATGCTGACTTTGGCCTATTTTGTCATGTGCCTTCAAGTACCCTGAAACATCATCCATAACAACGGACTCCAGCGTCTTTCCAACCACTGAAGTCAGGCTAACTGGCCTACAATTTCTTTTCTTCTGCCTCCCTCCCTTCTTAAAGAGTAGAGTGACGTTTTCAATTTTCCAGTCCTCCAGAATCATTCCAGGATCTGATGATTCCTGAAAGATCATTACTAATGCCTCCACAATCCCTTCACCTACCTCATTCAGAACCCTGGGGTATAATCTATCTGGTCCAGGTGACTTATCTACTTTCAAACTTCTCAGCTTCCCAAGCAACTTCTTCTTAATCATAGCAACTACATTCACTTCTGTTCCCTGACTCTTTCACATTGCTGGCATTATGCTAGTGTCTTCCACAGTGAAGACTGACACAAAGCACTTACTCAGTGCATCTGCCATTTCTGCCCCCCCCCCCCCCATTTCTACCTCTCCAGTGTCATTTTCCTGTGGTCTGATATCAACTCTCATCTCTCTTTACTTTTTATAAATCTGAAAAATCTTTTTGTATCCTCATTTGTATTTTTGGCAAGGCTTCCTTCATAAACAGCTTATGCTTTACATAAACTCCAGTTTATAAAGCTAATACCTCCACACTTTACCCTACTTGTGACTAGTATGTACTCTAAATTGAATTACTTTATATTTTACAATATCTTCCAATGTATATACTGTCTCTGTAATATCTACAATATGCCTGTATTCGGTGGCCACTTTATTAGGTACACCTGTACACGTGCTCATCAATACAAATATCAAATCAGCCAATCATGTGGCAGCAACTCATTGCCGACATGGTCAAGAGGTTCAGTTGTTGTTCAAACCAAACATCAGAATGGCGAAGAAATTTGATGTAAATGACTCTGCCGTGGAACAATCGTTGGTGCCAGATGGGGAGGTTTGAGTATTTCAGAAACTGCTGACTTCCCAGGGTTTTCACACACAACACTCTCTGGGGTTTACAGAGAATGGTGCAAAAAGCAAAGAAACTCCAGTGAGCAACAGTTCTATGCGCAAAAATGCCTTGTTAATGAGGGAGGTCAGAGAATGACCAGTCTGGTTCATGCTGACAGGAAGGCAACAGAAACTCAAATAACCACACATTACAACAGAGCATCTTTGAAAAAAAATCATGTCAAACCTTGAAGTGGATGGGCTACAGCAGCAGAAGACCATGAGCATACAGTCAGTGGCCTCTTTATTTGGGACAGGAAGTACCGAATAAAGTGGCCACTGGATGTACTCTATACTCATATAATGAGTCACTAATAAATCCTTGGTCCCTTTATCCTAGTATATTATATAATCAACTATACATTATGCCTCTATATGTTGAATAACTACTATTTATACTTTACAATAAACCCCAGTTTATAAAGATAATCTCTGCACAATTTCAATTATGCCCTACTTGTGGCTGTTATATACGGTACTTTAAAAGGTTCAAAGGCTCATTTTATTATCAAAGTATGAATGCAGAATACAACTCTGAAATTCATCTTCTCCAGATAGCCATGAAAAACCACAGGAGTTATTGAAAGAAGACATTAACCCCCCCCCCCCCCAACCCACCCACCGCAGGAGAAAGAAAAACAAAAACTCGCAAATACCAAACCCTCAACCCCTCCCTCACACAGAAACTAACATTTCACCCACAAGAACATCAAACCATTAAACCCAAAGCCTCCAACCTGCCAGTTGTCAACAAGTAAACAGAAAACTGTATAATCTCCTCCTGATTAAATTGCTCTCTATTTTAGAATGTCTCACAATGTATATGTTATCTCTGCAATATTTACAATATACCAATTTGTTGACCAATATCTTCTGCAATGTTCCCATATGTATCAAGCCTCTATTATCTACAATATTAAATAACCACCATTTCACAATTTGTCTTGATTCAATAAGCACCATTATGCACTTCAGTATGCCTTAGATACTGAGATTGATATATGCTTTATAATATGCCTCTTATGTAATAAGTAATTCTTACACACACCATTAAATGTATCTGTGTGGATTGATGTTATGCAGATTACCATATTCTCTTACTTACTGAGTGCCTGTATCAGAATCACATTTAATATCACCAGCATTTGTCATGAAATTTGTTGTAATGCGGCAGCAGTACATTGCGATACGTAATAATAAAAACTATGAATTACAGTAAGAATTATATCTACATATATTAAAAAGTTAAATAAAATAAGTAGTGCTAAAAGAAGGAGTGAGGTGGTGTTCAATATGCCCATTCAGAAATCGGGTGGCTGAGTGGAAGAAGCCATTCCTGAATCGTTGAGTGTGTGCCTTCAGGCTCCTGTACCCTCCTTCCTGATGGTAGCGATGAGAAGAGAGCATAGAGTCATAGAGAAATACACACAGAACAGGCCCTTTGGCCCAATCAGTCCATGCTGAACCATTTAAACTACCAGAACCATAGCCCTCCATGCCCCTGCCAGCCAAACTTCTCTTAAACAGTGAAATCGAGCTCTCATGCACCACTTGTGCTGACAGCTTGTTCCACACTCACACAACCCCGAGTGAAGGTTTCCCCTTATCTGCCCCTTAAGCTTTTCACCTTTCACCCTTAGCCCACGACCTCCCACCCATCCTCATTAGAAAAAGCCTGCTTGCATGTCCTAGGTGATGGGGGTTCTTAATGAAGGATGCTGCCTTTTTGAGGTATCTCTTTTTTTGAAGATGTCCTGAAAGGTGGGGAGGCTAGTGCCCATGATGGAGCTAGCTAAGTTTACAAATCTCTGCAGCTTATTTCAATTCTGTATGGAGCAACCAGCCACTGCCCCACACCAGATGGTGCTGCAGCCAATTAGAATGCTCTCCACAGTTCATCTGTAGAGATTTGCAGAGTGTATACTCCTAATGCAGTATAGCCACCGATGTGTTATTGTACCAGTCTGCAGGGTCCAGGTTAGACCCTCAGAGATGTTGATGCCCAGGAACTTGAAATTGCTCACTCTTCCCACTTGTGATCCCTCTCTGAGGACTGGTGCGTGTTCCTTCATCTTACCCTTTCTGAAGTCCTACATGATACTTAGCATGTGTGGTTTACACACTAGAACATGCTGCTATCTACTAAATGCTTATTACATGCTTTACAAAGGTTCCCTATTTGCTTAGGACTCTTCATATACATGCCCCTAATTACTGGGTGATTATTTGAAACTTTTCACTATGCCTGTGCTAATGGAATGCTTATTATACATTTCATAGCATGCTCTGCTGTGTTGAGTGTGTAAGGGGTTTCTTTTTTTTATATATAATGTTACTGTGTATGTTAATCAAAATGGCTTCTTTGAGCGGTGAGCTGTGGGTTCGCGGGCTTTTGGGGAGTTGGAGTTAATGAGGAAGGTGGATGGTGCTGGAGGCGCTCTGGTCGATCACCGAGGGTGGTCCCAGGCGTGCGGGTCATGGAGGTCAGAGGGGATCAAATGGTGGCAGGAAGACTTCATTAACTGAGCTCCAACGGGTATGCACGAAGTGGTTGGACTTTAATAAGTTTGGCGCCTTTTTCTTTTCCTTTTATAATGTATCTCTATTAAGTACATAGTTCCAGTACGATCTATAAAGTGTAATCATTTAATCGCATATGGTGTACTGTCTGTTATTGGGTTTGGTGGGGACATCACACAGCGTCTACACAAGCTGATTACCAGTCTGGTGGGGCCGAAGGCTACTCCCCCTAGACGGAAGCGAGCTGAGCACACCAGGGGGCTACAAGTGTTTCGATGCACCACCGCGTACTCAGTTTCCGAGTGACCATTCTACACCTTACAACCTGGGACGGCACAGTAGTGTGGTGGTTAGCACGATGCTTTACGGTACGGGCGCCCCAGGTTCAATTCCCACCGCTGCCTGCAAGGAGATTGTATGTTCTCACCTTGACTGGGCGGGTTTCCTCCAGATGCTCCGGTTTCCCCCCCACGGTCCAAAGATGTACCGGATGGTCAGTTAATTGGTCATTGTAAATTGTCCCACGATTGGGCTGGGGTTAAAATCAGGAGTTTCTGGGTGGCATGACTCAAAGGGCAGGAAGGGCATATTTTGCGCTGTACCTCAATAAATTAACAAATAAATAGGTGCTGCATACATTAAGTGACAATTAAATCTCAAATGCTGTATGCCCTTTGCAATGAATAACTATGTCCTTTATAGCAAACACTTATATACAGGATGACAATAATGCTTTACACCACTGTCTGCCCCTTTATGTTGGAAACTGCACAATTATAAAAATACATCTATAGATTGACTACTATACTAAGTTATATAGTTTACAACTTAGTATAGTACTCTGTCTATAGATGTCTTTTATAATTGTTTAGTTGAATAGTCTACAACTCAGTACACTATACAATGAGTTGTATATCTCAAAATATATGGGCGACTTCTTCCAATTTGTCCGCGAAACAGTTTAACTTCTCTTTTTCCCCTTTTCAAGGTGACTGGGGTCCGGTTGGAGTCCGTGATCGAGAGCTGCACTCAAACTGCAGTTCTTCATGGCCGTGGGCTCTCGCTGTCAGAACTCGCCGAGCGGCCTGGCGTATTCGACATCTCCAGGCGCGGCCTGGAAGGCGTGTGCCTTCAGAGCCCAGCCCTGCGGACGACCCGATTCCCCGTCGATGTCGTCAGCTGAAGTGACGCAGGATCGGAACATCGAGACAGCAGTGTGGGCTGCTGTCAACATAAGTGAACACTGCAGATTATGACTTCAAAGCAGCGAGCTTTTACTCTCTCCCTCTCACTGAGGCAAAGCAATACTTCCAGCTCCCTTGCTAGTGAGAGAGCTGGCCTGTCCGAAAGGGACGATGCACTTTACATCATGCTCTCTGGAGGGGGCTTTGCTATTGCTTGCCTGGTGGGTGGTGGGGGTCGATGCTTTTGCTGGAGCAAGTGGTGAGGGGGATAGGGGGAGGGTTGAAGCTTTGCTGCTGTTTTTGCATGTGAGGGGGAGGGTGTCTTTGGGGTTCTTATGTTTTCTGTCATCGTTATGTTTTGTGGATGTCTGCAAAGAGTAAGAATTTCAGGCTGCATACTGTGCGCATTCTCTGCTGTTAAACTGAACCACTGAACCATGCAGCCTGGTACATAGTATGCATCAGTTTATAAGTGGATTTTATATACTTTACAAAAGGCAACTTTAAGAGAGTGTCACAATATACTAGTCAAAAGTCACTATATAAAGTGTAATTATTGTATTTGTTATAATTTGTCTCTGTATGTCAATTTTTCCCCCCCATCACCCCCCCCAACTGAGTTTTACAGGAGCACCATTGAGAACATCCTGACAAACTGCATCTCCATCTGGTATGGGAGCAGCCGAGCATCGGACCAGAAGTCCCTACAAAGGACTGTCAGAATGGCCGAGAAGATTGTAGGGGTCTCCCTACCATCCATCGGAGACATTTATCAGGAGCACTGCGTATGCAGGGCCCTTAGTATTATTAAGGATCCCACCCATCCATCCAGCATCCTCTTTGACTTTCTACCATCAGGCAGAAGACTCCGATGCATAAAGACAAGAACGGTCAGGATTGGAAACAGATTCTTCCCTCAGGCCATTAGGCTTTTGAACTCCCTGCCGCATCGCATTCGGAGTGTCACTGGTTGGTCTGTTCTGTACCTGACAAATTATAATGTATGCGTTTTACTTTGTTTATTTATGCATAACTCATCTATAGAGTTTATCCTCACTTTCCTAAGTTATTACGGGTTACACGTGTGTTATGTGTACTACTGTGCTTTACCACCCCGGTCCTGAGAAACAGTGTCCCATTTGACGGTACACATGTACATAATTAAACTACAATAAACTTGACTTGGCTTGACTTGACATTCTACACACTGAGTGATCGATATACATGTTAGAATTCACCAAGCATCCATTATATATTTTTACCATATTAACTGATTGATCTATACTTTGCATCAATCCCTTATATACTGTCTACTTGAAGAATGCTTCTATATATTGATTATTACATTTTAAAATGCATCAATTGATTGTATCAATTTTACAATATCCTATATAAACATCATTGCATGATTCAGGTACACTGCAAAATAAAATTTTTATATACTATTAACTATTAGCATCTACTTATTGAGTGACTATTACACCTATTACAATACTCAACAAATATTGAATCATTATTATATACTTCAGGACCACAACTTTGTCGTTTGGTTTGGATGCTTGTGTGCCTCAATGACCCAGAGAGCTATGTTGGCTGGAGTCAGGGCTTTAATGCTGGATGGAGTCACCCATAGGGTAGAAGGGTCACCTACAGGTCAAAGGGTAGAAGACAGACTAAGGGTGGTCCACTGGTCTTTCAGGTTCAGAACTTCATCTCAGGGCTAACAACCCTGAATGGTAAAACAAAGTTGTTACGGAAACAGCAATGAAGAATCCTTCTACATCTGAGTGGGACGGTATTCCTGAGCCTCCACCCGGGACTTGCATGACTGCCAGTAGTGAAAACCGGGAGGAAGCTACTGACACGATGAAGGAATCCCTGAACACTGCCAGAGATGGAGGACCTTCATTGCCAACGGTGTAAAATTATACACTTTACGACATATAAATTGTATTACGATTACACAATCATTAAATAATTAGACCATAAGACCATGACATAGGAGCAGAATTAGAACATTTAGCCCAACGAGTCTACTCCATCATTCAATCATGGCTAATGCTTTTCTCGCCTCCTCAGCCCCACACCTCAGCCTTCTCCCTGTAACCTTTGATGCCATATCCAATCAGAAACCTATCAATATCTGCCTCAATGGCCTGGTCTCCAAAAGCCACCTGTGGTAACAAATTCCACAAATTCACCAGCCTCTGGCCAAAGGTATTTGTCTCTGTTTTAAATGGACACCCCACAATCCTAAGGCTGCGCCCTCTTGTTCTAGACTTCCCCAACATGGGAAACATCCTTTCCACATCTACTCTGTCTAGACCTTTCAAAATTCAAAATGTTTCAATGAGATCCCCCCCCCCCCATCCTTCTAAATTCCAGCAAGTACAGGCCCAGAATCATCAAACGTCCTTCATTGATAACCATTTCATTCTCCGAATCATCCTTGTGGACCTCCTCTGAACCCTCTCCAATGCCAGCACATCTTTTCTTAGATAAGGAGCCCAAAACTGTTCACAAAACTCAAGGTGAGGCCTCAGCAGTGCCTTATGAAGTCTTGGCATCACATCCCTGCTCTTATATTCTTGATCTCTTGAAATTAATGCTAACATTGCATTTGCCTTCCTCACCACCGACTCTATCTGCAAGTTAACCTTCAGGGTGTTCTGCACCAGGACTCCCAAATCTCTTTGCATCTCAGATTTTTGGATTTTCTCCCCATTTAGAAAATAGTCTACACATTTATTTCTTCTACTAAAGCGCATGACAGTGCATTTTCCAACATTGTATTTCATTTGTCACTTTCTTGCCCATTATCCTAACCTGTTTAAATCCTTCTGCAGCCTACCTGTTTCCTCAACACTACCTCCCCCTCCACCAATCTTCGTGTCATCTGGCAACTTGGCAACAAATCCATCTATTCCATCATCTAAATCATTGATATACAGCATAAAAAGAAGTGGTCCCAACACCGGCCCACGCGGAACACCACTTGTCACTGTAGCCAACCAGAAAAGGATCCTTTTATCCCCACTCGCTGCCTCCTACCAATCAGCTAATGCTCTAACTATGCCAGTAACTCTCCTATAATACCATAGGCTCTTAAATCGATAAGCAGCCTCATGTGTGGCACCTTGTCTGAAAATCCAAATATAAAACATTCACTGCATCCCCTTTGTCTATCCTACTTGTAATCTCCTCAAAGAATTCCAACAGGTTCGTAGGGCAGGATTTTCCCTTAAGGATGCCATGCAGACTTTGGCCTATCTTGTCCTGTGTCACCAAATACTCCATAGTCTCATCCTTAACAATTGACTCCAACATCTTCCTAACCACTGAGGTCAGGCTAGCTGGTCTATAATTTCCATTCTGATGACTCCCTCCTTTCTTAAACAGTGAAGTGACATTTGCAATTTTCCAGTCCTTTGGAACCATGCCAGAGTCCAATGATTCTTGAAAGATCATTAGTAGTGCCTCCACAATCTCTAGCGCTACTTCTTTCAGACCCCTAGGGTGTAGTTCATCTGATCTAGATGACTTATGTACTTAGGTGTACAGAGGTCTTTCCACTTTTTGAGCACCTTCTCCCTTGTAATAGTTAACTTCACTCACTTCCCCTCCCTCACACCCTTCAACACCTGGCACACTGCTGGTTTCTTCCACAGAGAAGCCTAATGCAAAATACTCATTTAGTTCATCTCCTTGGCCATCACCCTGTCCCCATTATTATTTCTCCAGCCTCATCGTCTAGCAGTCCTATTTCCACTCTCATTTCTATTTTATTTCTATATACTTGAAAAAGCTTTTTCTATCCTCCTTGATATTATTTGCTAGCTTGATTTCATATTTCATCTTTTCCTTCCTAATGATTCTTTTAGTTGCTTTCTGTAGGTTTTTAAAAGCTTCCCAATCCTCTAACTTCCCACTAATTTTTGCTTTGTTGAATGCCCGCTCTTTTGCTTTTACATCAGCTTTGACTTCCCTCGTCAGCCACGGTTGTACTGTTTTGTCATTTGAGTATTTCTTAGTTTTTGGAATACTTCTATCCTGCACCTTGCTCATTTTCCCCAGGAACTCACACCATTGCTGCTCTGCTGACATCCCTGCCTGCATCTCCTTCCAATTTACTTTGGCCAACTCCTCTCTCATGCCACTGTAATTTGCTCTACTCTACTGAAATACTGCTGTCAGACTTTATTTTCTCGCCAACAACTTTCAAGTTGAACTCAAACATATTGTGATCACTGCCTCCTAAGGGTTCCTTTACCTTAAGCTCCCTAATTGCCTCCAATTAGGGATAATGTATGGTTCATTACATACCACCCAATCCATTATAACTGATCCCCTAGTAGGCTCAATGACAAACTGCTCTAAAAGGCCACCTTGTAGGATCTCAACAAATTCACCCTCTTGAGATCAATGACCAACCTGATTTTCCCAATCTGCCTGCATGTTAAAATCTCCCATGACTAATAATAACATTGCCCTTTTGACAGGCCTTTTCTATTTCCCATTGTAACCTGTAGTCCACATCCCAGCTAGTGCTTGGAGGCCTGCCATCAGGATCCTTTTACCTTTGCAGTTTCTTAACTAAACCCATAAGGACTTAACATGTTCCAATCCTATGTCACATCTTTCTTATGATTTGATGCCATTCTTTACCAGCAGAGCCATACCACCCCCTCTGCCTACCTTCCTGTCCCTCCAATGCAATGTGTTACCTTGGACATTCAGCTCCTAACTACAACCATCCTTCAGCCACGATTCAGTGATGGCCACAACATCCTACCTGACTATCTATAAAAGTGCAACAAGATGGCCCACTTTATTTCTTATACTTTGACTATTGTATTTGCTACCCCTTGTGTGCTGCATTCCCAGCGCACTGATACTCACCCTGCTGGCTGCAATTTTGTCCTGACCATCTGCCTGCCCTTCCTGACAGTCTGACTGCATGCTATCGTTGCTTTTTCACTATCCGCCTTATTCTGAGTCCCTTACCTCCGATTCCCATCCCCTGCCAAATTAGTTTAAACCCTCCCAACAGTTCTAACCTGCCTGTGAGGATATTAGGTCCTCCCTGGGTTCAGGTGCAACACAGTGTTGTTACAACACAGTGGAAGACTAATCATCCCATCAAATCCATATCGGTGAATTTCATCCAAGCCCTCTCCGAATCTTCCTTAAAGTGGTGCACCTACTATGAATCAAATATCCCAGAACCATGATTTCCTTGTACCTCCTGTACCTAATAAAGTGGACACTGAGTGCAAGTTCACGGTCTTCTGCTTTGAAGTTCATCCACTTCAAGTTTTGATGTGTTCTGAATTCAGAGATGCTGTTCTGCACACTGTTGTAACACGTGGTTATTTGAGTTACTGTCAGCTTCCTGTCAGCTTGAACCAGTCTGACCATTCCCCTCTGATCTCTCTCACTAGTGAGGCATTTTCGCCCACAGAAATGCCCCTCAATGGATTTATTGCACCATTCTCTAGAGATTTTTGTGGGAGAGAATCCCAGGAGATCAGCAGTTTCTAAGATACTCAAACCACCCCCTCTTCCACCAGCAATCATCAGACAGTCAAAGTCACCTAGATCACATTCCTTCCCCATTCTGATGTTTGGTCTGAACAACAACCGAACCTCTTGACCATGTCAGCATGCTTTTATGAATTGAGCTGCTGCCACGTGATTGGCTGATTAGATATTTGCATTAACGAGCAGGTGTACCTAATAAAGTGGCTACTGACTGTATTCTTTGATTCTACTTATTTAAAAAAAACTCAAAATCCTATTTACTTTTAAGCCATTTTCTCAACCCATCCAGCAATTTTAAAAAACAATGCACGCATATCCTTGGAGTGCTCTGATCTTGTACCCTTTTCAGAATTGTGCCCTTTAGACATTACAGCTTCTTTTTTTTTTCCCTTTTAAATTGTAACATTTCACATTCCTCAACACTAAATTTCATCCGTCACAGCTCTTCTCATTGACTGGTCTGATTACATCCCCATGATATCTATTACTATCTTTTTCACAGTTCACTGTGTCTCTAGTCCTGCAGATCTGAACACAGTGCCTTCTACACCAAATGCCAAGACATCAAAATACATTCAGGGAAACATTGGTCCCGGTACTGAAGCCTGTAGAATGCCCCAAAAGGCAGGATTACCCAGTGGACAGCCATTTTAATTCCAATCCCAATTCCCATTCCGATGAGGCCTCTCTTAGGCAAGCAGTAACACCTCATAAACCTCATTAACCTGACAGACAGCATGATCATCTATTTCTCCAAATTCCGGTAGTTTCCCTTCTTCTTCCATTCCCCACTCTGGCTCCTCTCTTACCTCTTCTCCTCACCTGCCTAGTGAGCTTCCTCCTTCCCTTTCTCCCATGGTCCACTCTTCTCTCCTATCAGATTCAGTCTTCTCCAGCTCTTTACCTTTACCACCTATCACCTCCCAGCTTCTTACTTCATCTGTCCCCCTCCACCCCTCCACCACCCACCTGGCTTCACCTATCACTTTCAAGCTTGCAGTCCTTCCCCCTCCATCCCACCTCCCCCACACCTTCTAATTCTAGTTTCTTTTCCCTCCTTTCCAGCTGATGGAGTGTCTCTTCCCAAAACATCAACTATACATTCTTTTCTATAGATGCTGCCTGAGCTGTGGAGCACCTCAGCATTTTGGTGTGTGAGTGTGAGTGTGAGTGTGAGTGTGAGTGTGAGTGTGTGTGTGTGTGTGTGTGTGTGTGTGTGTGTGTGTGTGTGTGTGTGTGTGTGTGTGTGTGTGTGTGTGTGTGTGTGTGTGGTGAGAATGTGGAGAGACTGATATTGTGAACATTTTTTGAACAAATATACATAAGTTTATTCACAAAACATACAATAAACTTCTGACAACACATGCCAGTGGTACTAAACCTGATTCTGATACCAAGTAAACATTGTATAATTTATAATGACCCTATTATTGTTTACTTATCATTAACCAAGGTGGACAAACACGGCTGTCAAGACACATCTGGCACTTCTGCTGATCAATACAATTCTCAAAGGTTCATGCGAAATAACTTCACTGGAGTTCTTGCATTGCAAACTTGGCAGGTGCCTGTTGCACCCAGCACACTGGACTCACCGGCACGTACCAAAAGAAGCTATAAATGGCCAGCACATGGCGCTGTCTGATCTCTGCAATCATGCCCTGGGAAGCTACAACGTCCAGTAAATTGTGCTCTCTAACCCAAGTATGTACATATCAAGGAGCTAGAACGTTTTTAACCATAGAACACTACAGCACAGTACAGGCCCTTCAGCCCTCCATGTTGTGCCGACCCATATAATCCTTTAAAAAAAGTACTAAACCCACACTACCCCATAACCCTCTATTTTTCTTTCATCCATGTGCCTGTCCAAAAGGCTCTTAAATACCCCTAATGTTTTAGCCTCCACCACCATCCCTGGAAAGTCATTCCAGGCACTCACAACCCTTTGTGTAAAAAAACTTCCCCCTGATGTCTCCCCTAAACTTCCCTCCCTTAATTTTGTACATATGCCCTCTGGTGTTTGCTATTGGTGCCCTGGGAAACAGGTACTGACTATCCACCCTATCTATGCCTCTCATAATCTTGTAGACCTCTATCAAGTCCCCTCTCATTCTTCTACGTTCCAAAGAGAAAAGTCCCAGCTCTGCTAACTTTGCTTCATATGACTTGTTCTCCAAACCAGGCAACATCCTGGTAAATCTCCTCTGCACCCTCTCCATAGCTTCCACATCCTTCCTATAATGAGGTGACCAGAATTAAACACAATACTCACCAGTGCAGTCTCACCAGAGTTTTTGCCTGTAACATCACAGGACTTTGATGTCAAACAGTCTGAGTCAGACTGTAAGTGGCCATATGGCCAGCGGTCGTCGGCTGCTCGCAATCTCCCCGCAGAGTACTGCAGCAGATCACAGGGCCTGCGTGGTGTGGAGAGCATTCGAAATGGTTGCATCGCCGACTGCTATGGAGGGGCCACCGAACAGGATCGGAAAAAGCTGCAGAAAGTTGTAAACTCAGCCAGCTCCATCATAGGCACTAGCCTCCCCAGCACCCAGGATACCTTCAAAGGCAGCATTCATCATTCAGGACCGTCACCCAGGACATGCCCTCTTCTCATTGGTAGAATCAAGGAGCCTGAAGGCACACACCCAATGTTTCAAGAACAGCTTCTTTACCCCTCTGCCATCAGATTTCTGAATGGACGATGAACCCATGAACACTTCCTCAGTATTTTCCCTCTCTTTTTGCACTATAAAATTATTATTTTTACACAGTATATACTTCCAATTGTAAATTATAGTTTTTATTATTATGTATCCCATTGTATTGCTCCTGCAAAACAACAAATTTCATGACATATCTTAAACCCGATTCTGACTACAGACTCTGCTTCATCTTCACAAGATGTCAGTGTTAGTGATCCCACGTTCATTTCATGGATGACAGTGACATCATCAAACTGTAAGAAAAGCATGGGTGAAGACTGATTTTAAGGCAGAGTGGGAAAACGCTTCACTTTACTGTTAAAGATGGCATGCCGCCTTGTCTTATCTGCAAAGAAACACTTCCTCTCTGCAAGAGAGCAACTTGAAACGCCCCATAAAACAAACAAGTTTTCATCTAAATATGTGCAGAGATGGCCTCTAGCTACTTGCCTTACCATATGATGGTTATATACTTTACAATGACTGCTATATATACTTTACAATATGCTCCACTTGGTGGAGTGACTATTACATATTTTGTCAGAATCAGAATCAGGTTTAATATCACTGGCATATATCACAAAATTTGTTGTTTTGCAACAGCAGTACAATGCAATACACAATAAAAAAACAATAAATTACAGTAAGTATATATAACGAAAAGAAAACTAAAAAAAGAGAGGGAAAAAATACTGAGGTAGTGTTTATGGGTTCATTGTCCTTTCAAAATTCTGATGGTGGAGGGGAAGAAGCTATTCCTGAAACATTGAGTGTGGATCTTCAGTCTCCTGTCCTGGGTGATGGAAGCCTCATTTCTGAGGCATCACACTATGAAGGTTTTCCCGGATGCTGGGGAAGCTAGCATCCATGATGGAGCCGGCCGAGTTTACAACTTTCTGCAGCTTTTTCCACTCCTGTGCCCCCACCCGCCACCACCGCCCTCCCCCAAATCCAATCAGTGATGCAACCAGTTAGAATTACCTCCATGATATATCTGCAGAAACTTGCAAGAGTCTTTGGCGACAGATCAATTCTTCTCAAGGTCCTAATGAAATACAGCCACTGTATATTGTATGTCACTACCTATTCAATGAATTTACAATGCGTTACAATAGCCCACATCACGGAAAGCAGCTCCTCCTCCATGGACACTGTCTCCAAAGCAGCCAAGATAATCTAAGACATCACCCTTCCTGGATACTCTCTCCTATGTCAGGCAGAAGATGCAAAAGCCAGAAAGCACACCCAACAGGCTGAGGGGCAGCTTCGGCTCTGCTGTTGTAAGAAAATTGGACAGTGCCCTTGCACAATAAGATCAATTATTCTAGTTAGCAGTCCACCCTCCCCTGTCTATTACCCGCACCACTTCTCTGTAAACGCTTTCAACCACCTTTTATAATGCTATTTACATTTTAAATACATGTTGGTATTTATGCAGATTTTATTCCACATCTGTACTTTAACTTTATTTTTATACAATTCTTTACTCTCATAACTGTTGAATATTGCTGTTTTTTTGTTACATTTTACACCCTAATCAACACACCACAGGAAGTTCCTAATACATGTAAATGTACATGGTGAATAAAGTCAATCCTTTGGTCCTTGGTAAGATGGACTCCTGACCTCAGAATCTGCCCTGTCATGGCCTTGCACCTAATTGTCTGCCTGCACGGCACTTGCTCTGTATCCGCATTCTGTTATTGGTTTAACTTGCCTTTTTTTAGGTGCTCCGCTGTAGGGAAATGATCTTCATGAACAGTATTCAAAATATGATGAAGATTCTCATCATATCACCCATCCTCAGAGCGGTACCCAGAAATGCCATCACTGTTTCTCTTCCCACAGAGATTACCTCACCTGCTGAGCATTCCCTGCATTTTCTGTGTTTGCTTCAGATTTCCAACATGCACCGATTTTAATTTTCACTGACATCGACTCCTGATTCACCAAAAATCAATAGCAATATTTTATCTTCATCTTCAAAAGACATGGTCTTAACCCTTCCAACCTTTTGTCTACCCAGGGTCATTCTGCTCCCAGACCCTAGTCACTTGTGGCCTAGCCTTTCTTTGCCCTAGCCAACGAGGTACTGATCTCTTGAGTTGCACCCTGAACCATCAACTCCAGGCTCATATCCTTTCAAATAGAGGCTAAAGTTCGCCTTTTTCGACAAGGTTCGGCCATCTGCACTAAATTGTTTATTGATTGAGATACAGCACATAATAGGCCCTTCCAGCCCTTCGAGTTGTGCTGCCCAGCAACCCCTGATTTAACCCTGGCCCAATCACAGGACAATTTGCAATGGCCAATTAACCTACTAACCGGTACATCTTTGAACTGTGGGAGGAAACTGGAGCACTCGGAGGAAAGCCACACATTCCAGGGGGAAGATGTACAGATTCCTTACAGATGACCTTGGAATTAAACTCCAAACTTTGACGCCCCGAGCACTAACCATTGCGCTACCTTGGCAAATTTCAAAGTGAATTTTATTATCATACGTATGCAACCCTGAGAATAGCAACTATTACAGACTCAATGAACGGCCGCCAACCAGAGTGCAGAAGACAACAAAATGTGCAAATCCAAAGCAAAGAAGCAATAATATAAATAAATAAGCAATAAATACTGAGAACGTGAGATGAAGAGACCTTGAAGGTGAATCCATAGGTTGTGGGAACATTTCAATGATGGGGCAAGTGAAGTTGAGTGTAGTTATCCCCTTTGTTCAAGAGCCTGATGGTTGAGGGGTAGTAACCGGTTCATAAACCTGGCGGTGCAAGTCCTGAGGTTCTTGTACCTTCTTGCTGACAGTAGCAGCGAGAAGAAAGCACGTCCTGGACGGTAACCATTTGATCATGATTTTGACCGCTTGTATGATATGACCTTGCTCAGGAAGCCATAGGGTGGACCATAAAGTATCACGCATTGTTATGCACAGCATAATATTTTTCACAGTATATTGAAATATGCATGGTTAGCCTCTAATCCAGATTTTATTTTTGCAGTGATAGCAGACTGTAGAGATTCCTTTTCCTGCTATTCATAATCCAAGTTTAATTAAACGGGTAAGTCACACCAACCACAGCGGTAGACGGCAGAGACGACACATAAACGCAACAAACATTGGTCTTTTATCGTCAGTCACAATCATCTCTGCAAGTCCATTTAAACATCTCTTATAGACAACGTCAGTAAACACAGAACACAGTACAGGCTTGTGCCAGCCTCTAAGTTCAATCTAACCCTTCCCTCCTACATAGCCCTCCATTTTTCTATCTTCTATGTGCCTATCTAAGAGTCTCTTAAATGTCTCCACTACCACCCCTGGCAGGGTGTTCCACACACCCACCACTATCTGTGTAAAAAGCCTACCTCAGACATCCTTTCTAAACTTTCGTCCAATCACCTTAAAATTATACCCCTCTTATTGGGAAAAAGTCCCTAGCTGTCCACTCAATTCTTGCCTCTTATCAGCTTGTGCATATCTATCAGGTTTCCTCTCATCCTCCTTCACACCAAAGTGAAAATAGCCCTAGCTCGCTCAACCTATCCTCATAAATCATGTTCTCTAGTCCAGGCAGCATCCTGGTAAATCTCAAGCACAAAGTACACTGCAGATGTTGTGGTCAAATCAACACGTACAAACACGCTGGAGGAACTCAGCAGGTCGGGCAGCATCCGTTTCGGACCGAGACCCTTCGTCAGGACTGAAGAAGGAGGGGTCAGGAGCCCTATAAAGAAGGTGGGGGGAGGGTGGAAGGTGCCAGGTGAAAAACCAATCAGGGGAAAGATCAAGGGGTGGGGGAGGGGAAGCAGGGAGGGGATAGGCCGGAGAGGTGAAGAAGGAATGTAAGGGGAAAGCACTATGGGTAGTAGAAGGAGGCAGAATCATGAGAGAGGTGATGGGCAGCTAGAAGAGGAGGCAGAGTGAAAGTGGGATGGGGGAAGGGAGAGGGAGCGAATTACCGGAAGTTGGAGAATTCGATGCTCATACCAAGGGGCTGGAGACTACCCAGACGGTAGACGGTAAATATCAGCAGGCCAGCAGCATCTAGGGAAAAGAGCAAACAGTCGACGTTTCAGGCCAAATCCCTTCATCAGAACTAATGAAGAGTCTCGGCTCGAAACGTCGACTGTTTACTCTTTTCCATGGATGCTGCCTGGTCTACAGAGTTCCTCCACCATTTTGCATTTGTTGCTTTGGATTTCCAGCATCTGCAGATTTGTGATCTGGTAAATCTCCTCTGCACCCTCTCTAAAGCTTCCACATGTTTCCTATAATGAGGGGATCAGAGCTGAACACAATACTCCAGGCATGGTCTAACCAGTTTTACAGAGCAGCAACATTACCTCGGTAAACTCGAGTTGAACCAGTGAAATTCCAGTGACAACTTTAATGGACTGATCAGTAGGTAGAAAATGCTGAACATTGAACTTAGGAGCGTAGTTTTCACTCCAACATACACAAAATGATGGAGAGACTCAGCACTTTGTGTCTGTTGCTCCAGACTTACAGCCTCCAGATTCCCAGTCTCTCGAGGGTCCACAGTTTTCAGTTCATTCAGCTAGGGTGTGAGCAAACATGTGAACAAGACGTAGGGAAAGACTGATCTAGTTTACATATCCAAATCATGGTTGAATATCGGTAAAAATCTACTTTAATAATTATCAAACGGCCTCCTTCCTCTTCATTTATTTATTTATTGAGATACAGCGCAGAACAGACCCTTCCAAAGATTTGAGCCAATTTATCCCGGGACTAATCACGGGACAATTTACAATGACCAATTAACCCACTAACCAGTACACCTTTGGACTATGGGAGGAAACCGGAGCACCCGGAGGAAACCCACTCATTCCACAGGGAGGACATACAGATTCCTTACAGTGGACAATTGGAATTGAATGCTGAAC
Organism: Hemitrygon akajei; assembly: GCF_048418815.1. Classification (NCBI taxonomy): domain Eukaryota; kingdom Metazoa; phylum Chordata; class Chondrichthyes; order Myliobatiformes; family Dasyatidae; genus Hemitrygon; species Hemitrygon akajei. Next base: position 6,646,310 of record NC_133154.1, read on the forward strand.
TCCAGCACCCCCAAGCTGTAATAGCGTCACGCTAACTGCTACGCTACCATGATGTCCCGTTGACCCCTTAGCAGAGGATGGTGGCTCAAAGAATGCTCCACAAGTTTCTGAGGTACAGGAGCCTTAGGTCCCACACCATCACCAGATTCAGGAACAGTTCTTACCCTTCAACCATCAGGCTCCTGAACCAGCATGGATAACTTCACTCACCTCAATTCTGAACTAATTCCACAACCTACAGACTCACTTGCAAGGATCCTGCTGCTCACTTCCTCAGTGCAATTTATTTATGTACTTATTTATTATTATTTGTTTTGTATTTTCACTACTTGTCTTCTTTTGCACATAGGTTGCTTGTCAGTCCTGTTTGCGTGTGCCCTTTCAATGATTCTATTGTATTTCTTTGTTCTACTGTGAATGTCTGCAAGAAATGATTCCCAGGGTTGTATACACCCACTGGCCTCTTTATTAGGCACACCTGGACATCTGCTCATTAACGCAAATATCTAATCAGCCTTTCACGTGGCAGCAACTCTATGGATAAAAGCATGCAGACATGGTCAAGAGGTTCAATTGTTGTCATCTAGAATGGGGAAGGAATGTGATCTGAGTGACTTTGACCCCGGAATGATTGTTGGTCTCAGTGAGTATCTCAGAAACTGCTCATCCCCTGGAATTTTCACACACAACAATCTCTAGAGTTTACAAAGAATGGTGTAAAAAACAAAAAAAAAAACCCTGAGAGGCAATTCTGTGGGCAAAAATGTCCTGCTAATGAGAGAGGTCAGAGAAAAACGGCCAGACTGGTTCAAATAACTACATGATACAACAGCGGTGTGCAGAAGAGCATCCCTGAGTACAAACCACATCGAACCTTGAAGTGGACGGGCTACAGCAGCAGAAGACCACGAACATACACTCAGCGACCACTTTATCAGGCACAGGAGGCCACGGAAAGTACGTACTTCAATATTAAATTTACTTTGAACTTTGAGGTGATTCAGACATAGCAAAACATGTTATACACTCTCCAATAGGGAGACAGCAGCACAAACTAAGGACAATCAGAATTCAATTGTTTGTCAGAAGAGCCGTGCAAGGTGAAGATAATCAGGGTTCAGTTGAATGCAGGAGAACAGTTCAAGGTGAAGGCAATCAAATCTAATTGTTTGGTAGCAGAGCTGCATAACATAAGGCCAATAAGAGTATAACCGTTTGATAGGAGCGCAGTGCGCAGGGGACAACAATCAAAGTCTTATTGCAGTTTGGGCTGCAAGTTAGGATTCAGTTAAAATTTTCCTTATTTAATATGCGATCGCTGAACTAATATTTTAAATACTGAACTAAAAATTCAAGTACTTATAATATTATCAAATAATCCTTTCAAAAAATATGTATACTGATTCAAAGCTGCAATAATGCAATCAGCTAAGGGGCTTCGTCTGAGCTCTATTTGCTGATAATTAATGATAAGTGAAGATTCTGACACTGTAAGTGACAGGCTGGAAAGGAAATTCACACTTAAATACTCATGCTATTATTAGATATAATTTACATATAGTATTTTAAACAGTCCATTCTGAAGTTCACTGTCCTGTTTTGTCCTTCATACGATATAGGTTTGTACAGTCTCCTGATAAGATGCAGTTTGTCCACAGATCCAGACGAATGTCCTTATTTTATGTATGTCAAGCTCTATCCAACATTTACTATATATAAACTTTTATATACATGTCCTATATATCTGGTTTTCTTTGTACAGTGACTCTAAACATCGAATTCTCCTTCTGGCAAATTTTTGTTTCATTTTTGGCTATTCCTCTCCCCATTCTGTCTTCCTCTATTCCTCATTCTGTCCTCTTACCTCTTCTCTTCACGTGCCCACCACCTTACCCTGGTGCTCCTCCTGCTTCCCTTTATTTATTTATTGTGATACAGTGCAGAATAGGCCCTTCCAGCCCTTTGAGCCAAGTCGCCCAGTAACCCCCGATTTAACCCTAGACCCAATCACGGGGCAACTTACAATGACCAATTAAACTACCATTTGGTACATCTTTGTTCTGAGGGAGGAAACCCATGTGGTCATGGGGAGAATGTACAAACTCCTTACAGACAGGGGCAGGAATTGAACCAGGGTCGCTGGTACTGCAAAGCGTTGTGCTAACCACTACACTACCGTGCCTCCTTTCTCCAATTGTCCACTCTCCTCTCCTATCAGATTCCTTCTTCTCCAGCCGTTTTACCTTCCCCATCCACCTGACTCCACCTATCACCTACGAACTAGTCTTCCTTCCCCCAAACCCCCACCTTTTTATTCTGCCATCTTCCCCCTCACTTTCTAGTCCTGATGAAGGGCCTCGGCCCAAAACGCCGACTGTTTATTCATTTTCAGACGTTGCCAGATCTGCTGAGTTCCTCCAGCATTTTGTGTGTGTTGCTCTATCTACACTTCCTGCTACTTCAGGAAAACAGCCAACGTAACCCAGGTCCCCTTGTACCCAAATCATTCTCCATTCCATTAAGCTGAAGATACAAATCCTTGAGAACACATACCACCAGAGTCAAGACCAATTCCATCCCGCTGTTATAAGACTCCGAAGCAGACCTCTCGTATGATAAAGGCGAACCTTTGATTTCTCAGTCTACCTTGTCATGGGTAGCGTAGTGGCGAGCACAACACCTTTCAGTGCCAGCAACAGGGATTCCCGCCGCTGCCCGTAAGGAGTTTGCACGTTCTCCCCGTGAATACGTGGGTTTCCTCCCAAAATCCAAAGACGTACTTATTGGTAAATTAATTAGTCATTGTAAATTGTCTTGTGATTAGACTAAGATTAAATTGGGGCATTGCTTGGCAGCGTGGCCTGGAGGGCCAGAAGAACCTATTTTTCACCGTATAAATTAAAAGACTCTTAGATGCATACATGGATATAAGGAAAATGGAGGGCTAAGGGCTGCATAGGAGGGAAGGGTTAGGTTGATCATGGAGCTGGTCAAAAGGTCAGCACAACATTGAGGGCCGAATGGCCCATTCTATGTTCTACACTCAGTCATTACTTTACTAGGCACCTCCTGTACCTAACAGAGTGGCCCCTGAGTGTATGTTCGTGATCTTCTGCAGTTGTAGCCCATTCACTTCAAAGTTTGATGTGTTGTGCACTCAGGGATGCTCGTCTGTCGTAATGCATGTTATTTGAGTTACTGAGTTATTGAGTTACTGTTTCTTCCAAGTCAGCTTAAACCAGTCTGGCCATTCTCCTCTGGCCTCTCTCGTTAACAAGGCATTTTCACCCACAGAACTGCCCCCTCACTGGATTTTTTTCTCTGTAAAATCTACAGACTGTTGTGTCTGAAAATCCCAGGAGATCAGCAGTTTCTGAGATACTCAAACCACCCCGTCTGGCACCAGCAATTATTCCACGGTCGAAGTCACATTTCTTCCCCATTCTGATGTTTGGCCTGAACAACAACTGAACCTCTTGACCATGTCTGCATGCTTTTATGCATTGAGTTGCTGCCACATGATTGGCTGATTAGATAGTTGTACTAACGTACAGGTTTTATCTAATAAAGTACCCACTGAGTGTACTTATGTATGGAATAATCTGCCTGGCATTTCAGTACATGTGATACTAATAAACAATTTATAAATGGCCAATTATTTATCCTGGATGGATTCTGTTATCTACAATATGCCACAGAAAAATCAGAAGATATTATGAGAGGCAATAAATAGGGCAGACAGTAAGAATCATTTTTTCCTCCAGAATAGAAATGTCAAACACTAAGGCACATACATTCAAGGTGCATGGAGAGGTTTAAAGGATATGTTCAGGGTAAGAAGTTTTATTTCACACAGAGAGTGTGTGGAATGATCTACCGGGGTAGTGGTGGAAACAGATACAATAGTGTGTTTAAAAGGCTGTAAGATAGATGTATGAATATGCAGGGATATCTTTCATCTGCAGGCAGAAGAGATGTTGTTTAATTCGGCATTGTGTTTGGTGCAAGGATCAGTGAGCTGAAGTTTGCCATACTGTTCTATATTCACCAAGCTTCCTCTCCTGTTTGGTTAAAATATGGCCAAACTTGTCAGGCCTGCACAGGCAGCCACCTCCCAGTCTCCACCTAGTGAACAGAAGGCACCTGTCACTCAGTCCCAACACATCACCTGCAGCCTATTTAAACCCAGCTCTCATCCACAATCTGTTGCTCACCCGTCGAACCAGCCAGCCTCAACCAGCCACTCCTGGCCTTCAGTTAGCTTGTCATGTTAAGTACCTGCTCTCTCTTGTCTTGTGGCCCCTCACGGCTTATTATTTTGCAGTTTATTAGTAAAATATCGTTTACTGCTAGGCCGTCTCTGGTGCTCTGCTTTTGGGTCAAACCTCCTCTACATCTTTTGACACAACCTGCATCGCAAGTCGTTTACCCACTTCATCAGACGGAAATCCACTATTCTGGAACAGCATCGCGGGAAGGAAGTGGCATTTACAACCTTCCCTATTGTGTGACAGAGCTCTACCTGAGCTTGGCCTGCCTCCCACAGTTCCTTATTGCCCCAGATGGGGTAATGGTTTCTCTGAACTCAGCCAATCAAGGTCCTAGGACAATTTGAGCCAGATTACCCCCTTGCCTCTCCTCTGGGCACTACAGCCCTAAGCTCATCACTTAGTCCAGCTCCAGTCAAACCAACAAGCCCCTGCAGCAGCACATTAAAATGTTGGAGGTACTTAGCAAGTCAGGCAGCGTCAATGGAGATGTTTTGGGCCAAACCCCTACAAGAGGACTGGGTCAACCCCCCCCCCCCAAACGATGGACTGTTCGTTCCCCTTCATAGATGCTGCCTGACCTGCTAAGTTCCTCCAGCTGTGTGAGTGTGTGTTGCCCCAAATTTCCAGCATCTGTGGAATCTCTCGTGTCTCCTCGTCACTTCTGGCTAGTTTTGAAAATCCTCCCGAGGCTTAATGCTAATGTGTGTGCTCGCTCCTCGTGGAGTCTGCCCAAGCCTCCACACCCTCTGCGCGTTTCCGTGCGCCCGTGCGCGGGCCTGTTCGGCGGCTAAGGGTCAGCTAATGTGATGTGAATCTCGGCAGCACCTCCTGCAAACCAGACTCCCTCGTCACTGGCCTGTCTCTTTAAAATGACCTATTTAACAACCCAGTCCGGGTCTCGCAACGCTAGCCAGCGTGCTCCCTCGCTCCGCTCGCCCGAGAGGTAGAAATCCACCTTTAACCCAAGCACCTTGGCCGTGCGTGGCCTGATCGCCTACCTGGTGACTTCCCAAAAAGCATGGGGTCTGTCATCAGCTCTCAGCCCCGGGTGGGTGGGGGTTAACTCATGCCATGAAATCCCAGCCTGTCTGGTTATCATCCCTCTCCCGGTGCCCGTTGTAATTTCCACGAGTCTTACCTTGCTGCTCACTGGACGGGTTGGAGACAGAGCTGAGCATGTTTAACAGAGCCCCCTGAGTGGACGTGTGGATCCGCTTCTTGTTCCGACCGCCCGCCGTCTCCCCTCGCTTCCCCCGCTCACTGGAGACCCGTCTCTTCCTCGGACCCGTCCAGCTTTGAAGTCATCAGGTCGCCCCCATTCCCCCTCCCCCTCTCTCCGGGGAGGGTGGCCTTGACTTTGGGGAGAGGGAGAGAAAATGGAACAGTGAAGGGGCTGGGGAGGTAGAAGTGAAGAGGCTGGCGCGGTTTGTGTTATATCTCCGACCGTGTTAATCCCATATTCTCGCTGCCCACGGATTTTTCTCCCTGTTGAAAGAGAGAGGGGGTGGGGGGTGGTGGAGGGAGGGGAGAGAGGGAATAATCAATAATTATTGGGAACGTCAGCCGTGGAATAATAGAGGAACTTGGGGTGTCGAGCTCAAGGCGATTGTTTGAATTCAATTCCTCCGTATCAAATGCATTAACATGCAAAAAATATCCCAGCTCATCTTTAAAAAAAAACTCTGCAATCTGACGGGATTTGTAACCAACACCACCCACTCCCCCTTTTTTTTAAAAAAAAGGCTGCCAGGATCTCACATGTTAGAATGACAATGTCCACTACCTCGAGGCTATGAAATAATCCGTCCACTTTTGGAAAGCCGGCCAATTCGTGCAAAAATGCCGATCGAGACAATTGTGGGGGATCGTCCCTGAGTTCTCCCAATGCAATTCCCATCTACTGTCAGATGTCAAGAACAAAAACACAGGCAGTCAGAACCGAGAAAAGGACACAGGTTGAAAAAAAAAAGCAGCATCTACTTACAAGAAGAATTTCCTCTGCCTGCCTCTTCTGTAGCGGGCGGGCGGGGGGGGGGGGGGGCTACAGGAACGCTAAACCCAATTTTTTTTGTCCTCTCTTCCTGATCAATTCACCCACACACCGAGAATACATCCAACGAGAGATTCCTTCAGGAGGCAAGACACATACAAAGGGAGGGGGGAAATCTAAAGTGTTCTACTGACAAAAGCCACACACACACATACACACACACGCACACACGGACACACACACACACACAGACACACAGACACACACACACATACGCAAGAGCCACCCTCAATTCCAGATTTGAGCGGGGTAAAAAAAAAATGGTGAAAAAAAAAAGTGTGAAAATGCCAGGTCAGTCTCCAGATGCTTTCCACAGATACATCAAGCACACATGAGGATGTGGGAAGGGAGGTCTGGAATCTCTCCCTCCTGCTGTATCGCTAGGAGACAGCAGAGGCGGCGCGTCATGAGTCCGTGGGCTCTGAGATGCAGAACCGAGCTCCTGGCGCCCCCTGCTGTTCCCCCCTCCGCCCTGATCCAAGGCTTCAGCCTGGGGTAGGGCAACGAGTGGCTGGAGGGGCTGACCTCTCATCAAGCCCTACAGTCCACCCTGACTCTTCCTGTAATGTCTACAACTCTAGCCCCTACACCCCAAACCTAACCCCCAGACCCCAGCACTACCCTGCAAATGGATACCGACACTCCCTGCACCAATCTACAACCCCACCACTACACCCCAAACCCAACACTACTCTACCACAACACCCCAAATCCTACAAATGGACACCAACGCTCCCTGCACCATTCTAAAACCTCACCACTACACCCAAAACTCAACATCAAGACATCAACCCTCCCAGCACGATTCTACAACCATAACTCCACACACCAAATCCGACACCCATACACCAACAGTCATCACACATCAATCTACTACCCTACCCGCTACACGCCAAACCTAACACTCCCCACGCCAATTTTCCACCCTACCACCACACGCCAAACCCAACACCCATACAACAAGTCCTGACACCCCAAACCCAATACCCATATGCCAACACTCCCCACACCAATTTTCCACTCTACCTCTATACCCCAAAGCAAACACCCAGGCACCAGCACTCCTGCACTGATCTACAACCCAACCCCTACACCTCAAAACTTACCCTGACACACCTTGCACCAATCTACAGCCCTGCCCAACACCCAGACCCCAGCACATGCCACACCAAACTACAACCCTGCCCCTAAATCCCAAATTCAACACCCAGGTCCTGGCAAATGCCACACAAATCTACAACTCTAGCCCTTCACCCATCACCAAGACGCCAACACTCACTTTACTGCCCTACAACACTCTTCCTACATCCTAAACTGAATACCAGACCCCAATGCACACAACACTATCCTTACATCCGAAACCCACCAGCCTGCCCCTGACACACCCGACACTGACCTATAAGCCCAGCCAACAACCCCCTATGTCCCTTCAGCTGAAAGCCTACAGCCCACACAATCCCTACACTCTTCTCACCACCATTAAACCACACCCCTCCGTCACTACATGATATCACCCAAGTGCCTATACTCACCTCACCAACACAGAAATCAGTCCCTTCTGCCCCGACTCTGAACTCCTTCTCACCACATCCCAACCCTACACACTCGGCACCTTCACTTCCTACACCCCTCTCACCACACCTCAGAACCCAGCCAGCCACACACAAGTTCCCACAGTCTTATACTCTCCCCCCTCCACCCCATCACTCCCACCCCACCTTCCACCGCATCTACTCCTCTCCACTCCTCTGTTGTCACAATGAAGACTGGAAGTTTCAGCTCATGTGCTCCACACCAGTGAGGTAGAATAGACCATTAGAAGCAGAATTAGTTCATTCAGCCCATCGAGTCAGAACCTGAGTCAGAATCAGGTTAATATCACTATATCATGAAATTTGTTGTTTTGCAACAGCAGTACAATGCAATATGTAATAAAAAAAACGATAAATTACAGTAAGTGTATATAACAAAAAGAAAATTAAATTAAATAAGTAGTGCAAAAAGAGAGGGAAAAATACCGAGGTAGTGCTTATGGGTTCATTGTCCATTCGGAAATCTGATGACGCAGGAGAAGGAGCTGTTCAGGAAACATTGAACGTTTGTCTTCAGGCTCCTGTACTTCCTCCCTGATGAGACAAAGGCATGTCCTGGATTGGGGGGGGAGGGGGTGCCGCCTTTTTGAGTCATTGCCTTTTGAAGGTGTCCTTCATGTCAGGGAGGCTGGTGCCCATGTTGGAGCTGGGTGAGTTTGCAACTTTCTGCTCCGCCATTCCATCGTGACTGTTCTCTTATCCCTCTCAACCCCATTCTCCCACCTTCTTCCTGTAACCTACGACGCCCTGGCTAATCAAGAATCTGTCAACCTCCACTTTAAATATAAACAACTATAAACAGAGACGATTTGTCACAGCTACGGTGAGATATTGGACACCAACAGTGCCCAGACTACAGAAGCCTGATTACAACCAGGGAATCAGTAGGGATCAGGTTCAGTCCGGTAACTTAGTAGAAATAAACCTGCTTCCATCAGAAGTTTTAAACCTTCCCAGGGTGAGTACCATGACAGGAAGCAAATGGTCCACAAAACATTACAATCTCCTTTCCTTCCTCCCAGCTCCCAGCTCACACCCTCCTTCCTGCTCTGTTTGCTGCTAACCCTATCCACCATGTACTTGGTTTTCAATATTTTGTCCTTTGCTTTCCCATTATTGTCATGTAAATACATACAAACACTCCAACTTACCAACACATAGTGACATGTCAAATCACAAAGCACTAGCTAACAGAACTACCAAGCAAAAACACAGAACTCCCGACGCAGGCATATCTACAACAGGTCTAGCAAAACTACCAACAAGCAGACCTACCAGCATAGGCCTACCAACACACTAACGTCCCAACAAACCAACACACCATCATCCCAACATACCAATACCCTGACATACCAACACAGCAACATACCAACACCGACATACCAGGACACCAACATGCCTACACACCAACATACCAATGCATTAACCTACCAGCACACCAACATGCCAGCATACCAACACATCAACGTCCCAACATACCAACATACCGACACCAACATATCAGGACACCAACATACCAACACATCAACATACCAATTCATTAACCTACCAGCACACCAACATGCCAGCATACCAACACATCAACGTCCCAACATACCAACATACCAACACACCAACATACTGACACCAACATATCAGGACACCAACATACCAACACACCAACATACCAATGCATTAACCTACCAGCACACCAACATGCCAGCATACCAACACATCAACGTCCCAACACACCAACATACCAACACCAACATATCAGGACACCAACATACCAACACGTCAACATACCAACACCAACATACCAGGACACCAACATGCCAGCATACCAACACATCAATGTCCCAACACACCAACATACCTACACACCAACATGCCAGCATACCAACACATCAATGTCCCAACACACCAACATACCTACACACCAACATGCCAGCATACCAACACATCAATGTCCCAACACACCAACATACCTACACACCAACATGCCAACATACCAACATCCCAGCATGCCAATACACAGACATACCAACAAACCAACGTACCAAAATCCCAACACATCAACATATCAACAGAGGGATAAAATGACAATACACAGACATACCAGCAGATTAACATACCAACACTTAGATATACCACACACACAAATACACAGACATTCCAAAACACAGATATACCAACACACAAACAGACAGAAATACCAACAGATTGACATACCAACACACGACATTCCAGCACACAGATATACCACACGCGCGCACGCGCACACACACATACACACACACAGATACCGACACAAGACATACTAGTATACAGACATAACAACACAGAGACCTACCATCAGACAATGCTATAGCAGAAACAGCCCTATCGACACAGATAAAGCCCACACACAAGCTACCAACATGCAGACATATCAACACACAGGCCCACCAATACAGGTTCCAGCACACCAACCCACCGGCACACGGACAGTACCAATGTCCAGACATACCAACACACTCACTACCAATACACAAACCTACCAACACACAGACACACTTCAATACCCTGCATACCCACATATGGACACACTCCAACACAGAAACATGCAGTCTTATTCCACACAAAAAAAATCACACAAATTTTCTATCTCATGGACAAGACAGCCCACAGATATTTTAACAGACTAATTCAGAAACATACCAACACAGACATCGATATATTTACTAAAACACAAAGCACAGGAATCCCAAAACATTTCAACATTCAAACATACTAACGCTCCTACACATAAATGAACCAACACACGGTCACATTCTGATGCACAAACATTTTAACAAAGACAACAGAAATTCCAACACACAATTAAACATATAGATCTTCTGAGACACAGTTATTCCTACATACAACGTCATTTCAACACACAAACATAGCAACACACAGACACGTTCCAACACACAAACATTCTGACACCAACACTTCAAAATTTGGGCACACATCAATACACAGACTTTGTAATAGACTGAATCCAGCACACCCACATGCCCATGGACAAATATTCTAACATACAGACATACCAACACTCAAATATCTCAACGCATACATTCTAATAACCACGCACTCAGTGCCCACTTTATTAGGTACACCTATACACGTGTACATTAATGCAAATATCTAATCAGCCAATCATCTGGCAGCAACTCAGTGCATAAAAGCATGTAGACATAGACAAGAGGTTCAGTTGTTGTTCGGACCAAACATCAGAATGGGGAAGAACTGTGACTTTGATGGGGAAGTTATTGTTGGTTCCAGACAGGGTGGTTTGAGGATCTCAGAAACTGCTGACCTCCTGGCATTTTCACGCACAATAATCTCCAGAATTTTGCAAAGAATGGTATGAGAAGAACAAAGAAATATCCAGTGAGTGGCAGTTCTGTGAGGGAAAATGCCTTGTTAATGAGAGGGGTCAGAGGCGGGTTCAAACTGGCAGGAAGGCAACAGTAACTCAAATAACCAGCGGTGTGCAGAGGAGCATCTCTGAACGCACAGCATGTTGAACCTTGAAGTGGATGGGCTACAGCAGCATAAGACCATGAACATACACTCAGTGACTACCTTATTAGATACAGGAGGCGGACACTGAGGGTACATTCCTGTACACAAAGCATGCCGCTATGCAGAATTTGAATGCACAAACTTTTCTATGCAAAAACATTCCAACACATAGACAGAGCTGCACATGAGCATTCCTACAGACAGACATTCCTATACAGAGACATTGCAATAAACTAGGGGTCGGGATAGGCCACTTAAACCTCAGTTTTGTGATTAGATGGTGGCTGATCTGACTGTCTTCCAGGAGGATCGCAACATTGCCATGGTTTGGAGTCTTGCGTGCTCAATAACCCAGAGAACTATGTTGGCTGAAGTCAGGGCTTTATGCTTTGGCTCTTGGTAGGGTCACCCATGCCAAACAGTGCCAAACAGGTGAAAGGGTAAAGGCCAGATTAACAGTGGTCCACTGGTCCTCCAGGTTCGGGGGTTCAGCTCAGGACTAACAACCCTGACTGGCAAAACCAAAATTGTTATGGAAACAGCAATGAAGAATCCTTCTACATCTGAGTGTGACGGTATTCCTGAGTCTCCACCCGGGACTTACATGACTGACAGTAGTGAAAACCGAGAGGAAGCTACTGGCATGATGAAGGAAGCCCTGAACACCACCAGAGATGGAGGACCCTAAACGCCAGTGGTGTAATGGGCAGTAAGTAAGTAATCTGACTGCAACCTCAACTTTGCACCCTCTGGCCCCAGTAACCTTGCATCGCCCTCCTCTTCAGATATCTACCTACCTTTTTCCTCAAGTAGGCAAAGACAGCCCTTGTGTAGCTTTTGAGAAGGAAGTTCCAGAGACCCATCATCCATCTTTGGTCTTGTCTCTGGTTGACCACTTAAGTTAAGCAACGGGCCCTGATCCTTGCTATGTGTTGGTTATTGATTCATCTGATGGATGCCGTAGTCAGACTGAAGAATTTATCGCACAGCTTCATTCAGTTCTCCCTCAGCCTGCCTGCCCGCTGTGTACTACCACATGACATTCTACACCTCGTGTGAGTAACTCTGAAATATAGCAGATTCCGGTTAACTGGGACACGTCAGGACCAGTACATTTTGGCCCAATTAAGCGACTGACCCCATTAACCAAAGTTTCATGAAAAAGTTAAAAGGTGTGAAAAACAGAACAGCTTAGAACACTACCAATACCTCTACAGTACTATAAAACTGTGTATTAGTTCCTAATAGTTATCGACAGAGGAATTCATCTGCCGTGCTCTTATGATCAACTGTTAAATGAACAAGATCAATGTAGATACTTTGTGTAGATAATGAACTAACTTCGTGGGATGTTTTCAATGACTGCATTCTCCAAATCTTCATTTTCATTGTAACATTCAAAGTACCTTCCAATTCTTCATAATTCCTCACATGTTGAAGTAATGAAATGGTTTCATTTTCACTCCCGGCCGTTTCTGGCATCTCCAAGCCCGAATGCTTGAAACTGCAGTGAGCATAAAATTTCAGAATTGTCTTACTGCTTATTTCTCGCCAACCATCGGTGACAAAAATCGCAATATTTGAACAGAGACACACATAACTTGCGCTACTTAAAAACCTTTCGTTCCAAGTGCAGTAGTGTCTAACGGCCACACAAGCACACGCAATTATTGCTAGTTAGTACCTGTTCAGTAGGTATCCTGTACCAACCAATTGGCAGAGTGTCCCAAATAAACGAAGGAAATAAGGGCTATTTTCGCAATTGAGTTTTTGTTCTTTAAGAGCTGTCCCAAATAAGTGGCTCCCCTGATTAACTGATGGCCCAATTAACAGGAATCCACTGTAGTTGTGAAACAGTCACTTTTAGCTGGGACTAAACGGGACTTTTATCCATGGGAAACATGGCAGCCAGATTGAGTGAAAGTGCCGTGAGATATTTTACCCCGACACTAGCACTGTTGTAGAGAACTGAGTTTAATCTTGACCTTGGCTTGACCGTGGAGTTTTCACGGTTTCCCTGTAACCACAGTGCTCCTGTTCCCTTACACATCCCAAGGATGTGCCAGTAGGCACATATAATTTTGCACTGCTAATTACCCCTACACAAAAGTAATGGAGGGTTATGGTCTATGCATGAGGAAAGGGTTAAATTGATTTGGGCTAGATTGATCTATGATTGAAGGGTTAGAATGGAGTAGAATGGAGCATTGTGGGCTGAATGGCCTGTACAGCGCTGTACAGTTCTATGTTCTAAGTTTGTTCATTATATGTCTTGTCATTTGACGTAGATGATCATGGTCTTTCCATAACCTGCTTGTTCTTGGCAAATTTTTCTGCAGAAGTGGTTTGCAATTGCCATCTTCTGGGCAGTGTCTTTACAAGACGGGTGATCCCAGTCATTATCAATACTCTTCAGAGGTTGTCTGTCTGGCATCAGTGGTCGCATAACCAGAACTTGTAATGGTCTAAGGCCTAACACCTTACCTGTTAACACAGAGCCTCAGTATAGCATCTTATCTGAAAGCAGTTCACCCCCATGAAGTGCTATTGTGGAGTATCTGCTGAGGTCATGGAAGTTCAGGAGCAAGACTGGACACACAAGAGACCAGTGTTCTACCTCGGAGCAAATTCAGACACCGCTGCAGACAGATATTCCCGATAAATATTTCTGAGTCAGGATAAATATTATGAGTTTTAAGAGATATCACGAAAGTCTCTAGCAGACTTCCACGGACGTGCCACGGAGAGCATTCCAGCTGGTTTCATCACTGTGTTGGGGAGCCATGCACAGAGAGAGAGAGGCTTCAGAGGGTTGTAGGTTCCGCCACAGGTCCATCACAGGCACTAGCCTCCCCACCAGCAAGAACATCTTCAAGAGTCGGCACTTCAAGAAGGCAGCATCCTCCATTAAGGACTCTCTCATTACCCAGGACATGCCCTCTTCTCGTTGCTACCATCAGGGCAGAAGTACAGGAGCCTGAAGACACACAATCAGCACTTTAGGAGCAGTTTCTTCCCCTCCGCCATCAGATGTCTGAACAGACAATGAACCCATGAACACTACCTCACTATTCCTCTTTTGCACTATTTAATTCTCTTAATATTTTATTGTAACATATAGTAATTTTTTATGTCTGGCATACTGCCACAAAACAACTGATTCCATGACATAGGTCAGTGATAACCAACTCGATTCCGATTCATATTTCCAATTCCAACCAGTTGGGTTATAGACGGATTCCTCTTCAGTATTTTGCTCTTCCCTACCTTTCATTTCTGCTTAAACCTTCAGAACCTATAACTTCATATCTCACCTAATTCTATCCTTGTGCTTTAAATTAATTACACTCTCTGGCCTACTTTAACTCCAGCGGTACTTTATGGTCCCCAGACACCGGCCTATTATACAACGTTCTCACATTTCTTTCCTTAAAGGAAAAGCATGTGAAGACCTTAAACCTGTTCACTTTTGTAAAAACTTCCTTGCAAGCAGTCCTTCCCAATACGCTTGAGCTACCTATTTATTGCTTAATGCGCTGGTTATTTATTATTAAGAGACTCAAGAGTCTTCGTGCTAGATTCGTTAAGGGTTAGTGCAAAAAGAGAGCGAAACTGGTGAGGAAGCGTTCGTGGACCATTCAGAGATCTGATGGCAGATCTTCAGCAACACACACAATGCCGTGTGTTGCTCAAGATCTCTGAAAAAGCAGTACAGTAACAACCAGGCTAATACCTACTGACAGCAATTAAGGACAACTGTGTCCGTCGCTTGGCCAAAATCTTCGCGAGCAATCTCAGATGCATCAAATTAATGGTGATAGGCTGCCAGTTGTCCATTGATTTTAATTTTTTGTTATCATCAGATTTTGGGTTTATTATCATCCTGCTCTTTTCTTATTCCCCCAAGAGGACCACAACCTTGTTGTGGTTTGGAGGCTTGTGTGCCTCAATGACCCAAAGAACTATGTTGGTTGGAGTCAGGGCTTTATGCTTTGGCTCTTGGTGGGGTCACCCATGCCAAACAGGTCAAAGGGTAGAGGACAGACTTAGAGTGGTCCACCAGACCTCCAGGTTTGGGGGATTCAGCTCAGGGCTAACAACCCTGACTGGTCAAACAAAATCGTTGCAGGAACAGCAATGAAGAATCCTTCTACATCTGAGTGCAACGGTATTCCCGAAACTCAGTACTTGCATGTACTGAAAACCAAGTGACTGACACAATGAAGGAAGCCTTGAATACCGCCAGAGATGGAGGACCTTCATTACTGCCCTAAACGCCAGTGGCGTAACGGGCAGTGAGTAAGTAAGATCTTTTTAATTAAAGTAGGTATTTTACCTACTTTAATCCAAGAAGAAAACATAAGGCCAAAAAAATACTTCACCAATATTGATTGAAGGATAACGTTAACCAAGAATCTGGGGAGATCTCCTTTCTTCCTTAAGAGGTGTCATAGGATCTTTCATCTCTACCGCACCTAAGAGAACAGATTTTAATGTCTGTCACCTCCAACTGTGTTGCATTTCCCAGGGCATTCACCGAAATGCCTTCCTCGATTAAGTAAGTAGCATAAGTCGAGTAATTGGTTCCTTGTTATAGGTGGAGGTGGAGTGGCTTACATCTCAAATAGCCTCTGACAGCCAAGTCCAGCTCCTGGCCTTCACACGTGACTTAGCTACTAAGCCCCATGGAACCGTTTCTACTGACAGGAGAAGGGACAAAGGCAAGTTACTGGTGCCTTAAAACCAGGGACTCCAGCTGTGGTTGGCAGCTCATCTAAGGAAAAGGAAGGAAACCTCTGTTCCCAAACCTCCGCTGCCTCGCGGCTATGGGGAAGGCTTCGGGAGTAAACCCTGAGGACAAATCCGGAGCTGGAGTCTCTAAGGCGGTCCTACACTGAGTTCAATGCTGACTGGCAACTCCTGCGATACCAGCGGTCCCAAACCGTATCGCTCTCTGCCGTTCCTTGGGGTTCATCAAATGCGTGGAGAGGGGAAGTCTGCTACATGGGCAACAGCTTGCTCTCCATATCGTACCACCCTGGCTTGTGTACTAGCTTATCACGTAGACAGCTGGGACGCAATATCCATGGTCAACCCCGGCCAATGGAGGGCCTCGTGATCACGAGGTCAAGTGGACAGGCGGAGACTTCTTTCCCGGGGCAGAGATGGCTTATACCAGGGGCCATAATTTTAAGATGATTGGAGGAAAGTAAAAGGGGATGTCAGAGGTAAGTTCATTACGCAGAGAGTGGTGTGTGTGTGTGTGTGTGTGGAATGTGTTGCCGGGGTGGTGGAAGAGGCAGACATGCCTGGGGCATTTAATAAGCTCTTAGGAAGCCACATGGATGACAGAAAAATGAAGAGCCATGCAGGAGGGAAGGGTTAGATTGAGCTTAGAGTAGGTTAAAATGTTGGCACAACATTGTGGGCCGCAGAGCCTGTGCGGTGCTTTGGTTTTCCACCTTCGATGTTCTAAAATCAGGTTAAATAAAAGCAGATTAAATTAAAATGCTGAGAATACACTGCAGGTCAGGCAGCATCTGTGAATTGAGACGAACAGATTCAGTTTCTCTCTTGCTACTGGGTACACCCAGCGTTCTGTATTTTAGAACTGCAGAAGCTGAGATTTGTTCTTTGAAGGGTGTCAGGTTTTTTGCGTGTGTGTGTGTGTGTGTGTGTTCAGATCTCCGGAACAGGCTGTGGAGCTGGGAGTCCTGCCCACTGAGCCACGGTTGACAAAATGTTAAGTGGGTGGGGGGGGTGGGAAACGAGTATTTTTTCTAAATCATTGTCAGTGCCTCATTTCCCTGACTACTGAATGGTGGTAGGGTGCCTGTCAGCGAGTGTTCACGCGTGGTATATTTATCCTTATTTTGTGTGTGAGGAATGTTTCCTAATAAAATGGTGTTTCTATGGCAACGGGGAATTTACTTTGGGTAGCGCTGGGATAGATGATCTCAGCCTTGGTGCTTATAGACCAAAGAACCATTGTGTAAGGAAACAATTGGTTACCCCCACCACTTTGGATCGAGTTCAGGAGAAGTTCCTTTATTCTATGGACGTGAAACTTCACAATTCTCTTCTCCCCCCCCCCCCCCACCCCCAAGATATGGGAACGCTCAGCTAGAGTGTATCTTCTTGTCAAGAGATAGATGAATCTGACAGGGAAACAAAGTTCAAAGTTCAAAGTAAATTTATTTTAAAATTACGTATATGTCACCATATGCTAACTTGAGATTCTTTTTTTTGCAGGTAATTATAGAAAATAATAAAGAAATACATAGAATTTATAAAATCTTTTCATAACAAAGACTGACAAACAACCAATGTGAAAAAGAAGACAAATTTTGCAAATAATAAAATAAAAGTAATTGAAAAATACTGAGAACATGAGTCGTGGAGATCTTGAAAGGGGGCTTATAGGTTGTGTATTCAGTCCAGAGTTGAGGTGAGTGAAGTTATCTTTTGGATCCTGATGGCTGAAGGGTAATAACTGTCCCTGAGCCTGGTCCTGAACCTATGGCTCCTGTCCCTCCTGCCCAATGTAGTAAAGAGAATTTAAACCGCAGCCCAAATCTGATGAACGGATAAGCAAGGCTTTCGACCTACTCCGGCCTGCTCTGAGGTTCAGTTTGGTTTGGAATGTTGTTGATCGCTTCAATTGTCTGCATGATTAGTGGTTTCTTTTCCCCCTTTCTCTTGCGCATCATCTTTTATTTTAAATTGGGTTCTTTGAGATTTCTTGCTTTGCGGCCACCTGCTGAAGGGTCTCAGCCCGAAACGTTGACTGTACTCTTTTCCATAAATGCTGCCTGACTTGCTGAGTTCCTCCAGCATTTTGTGTGTATATTTTATTATAAACCCACAGATTCTCACAACTACCTGGACTATACCCCTTGTAAAAATGCCATCCCCTTCTCTTAATTCCTCCATCTCCACCATATCTGCTTTTCATTCCAGAACTAAGGAGATATCCTCCTTTTTCAAAGAAAGGGGCTTCCCTTCCTCCATCATCAATGCCGCCCTCAACGGTCTCACTTCCATTTCGTGTACATCTGCTCTCACGCTATCCTCCCAC
Organism: Hemitrygon akajei; assembly: GCF_048418815.1. Lineage (NCBI taxonomy): Eukaryota > Metazoa > Chordata > Chondrichthyes > Myliobatiformes > Dasyatidae > Hemitrygon > Hemitrygon akajei. The sequence goes on from NC_133154.1 coordinate 6,664,832, forward strand.
CACACCATCAGGGATAGGGTTGCTTATCATCAACATCATCATCATCATCATCATCATCAACATCGTCATCAACAAAATCATCATCAACATCATCAACATCAGCATCATAATTATCATCACCAGCATCATCAGTGTCATCAACAGTGACATAAAAATAGAACAATGCAGCACAATAGAGGCTCTTCAGCCCACGATGTTGTACTGATCTTTTAACCTACTCCAAGATCAATCCAACCCTTTCCTCCCACACAGTCCTCCATTTTTCTTTCACCCTGTCTCTTAAATGTGTCCAATGTAACTCTCTCTACCACTTTCCCTGGCAGCACATTCAATGCACCCATCACTCTAAGAAAACTTACCTCTGACACCCACCCCATACTTTCTTCCAAATATCTTAAAATTATACCCCCTTGTATTAATCATTTTCACCCTGGGAAATGTCCACTTTTTCTATGCCTGTTACCATCTTCTGCATCTCCATCAAGTTGCCTCTCAGCCTCCTTTGCTCCAAAGAGAAAAAAACCCTGGCTCACTCAAACTATCCTCGCAGGTCGTGCTCTCCAGACTAGTCAGCATTCTGGCAAATCTCCTCTGCATCCAGTTCATTGATGGTACTCAGTGGAAACTCCTCGACGGCACATCAGGAGATGGTGTGACAGGTGCATCCCCCTGATTCCAGACTGCTGTCCAACCAGATCATGGCTGATACTAGGCCCTTAGAAGTTTGTGTAGATTCGGCATGTCATCTAAAACTTTGACAAGTATCTATCGATGCCCCGTGGAGAGTATCCCGACTGGTTGCATCATGGCCTACTATGAAAACACCAATGCCCAAGAATGGAAAAGTCTACAATAAGTGGTGGATTCAGCCAATCCATCACAGGCAAAGCCCCCTCCTTCATTTACACGGAATACTACCACAAGAAAGCAGCATCCATCATCACGGACACCCACCGTCTGGCCCATGATCTCTTCTCAAAGATTCAAAGTACACTTACTATCAAAGAATGGTGGAGCAGACCGGAAGGGTGGGATAACTGCTTTCTTAATTCAGATTCAGATTCAGATTCCGTTTATTGTCATTTAGAAACCACAAATGCAATGCAGTTAAAAAATGAGACAACGTTCCTCCAGAATGATATCACAAAAACACATGACAAAACAGACTACACCAGAAAATCCACATAACGTTTGGCAATCCCCAATCCAGAGTCCGGAGAGGCTGCTGCGTATTAATATCGCGCTACCGTCTTAGTGCGTTCCCCAGAAAGGAGCTCCAATCCCACCAGACAAACAAGACCAAAAACTAAAACTACAAGACCTGCACAAAACCACATAGGTACAACATATAGTTACAACAGTGCAAACAATAGCATAACTGATTTTTAAAAAACAGACAATGGGCACAGTAAAAATAGTCCAAAGATGTTAAAAGACTATAAGTTCAAAAGAAACCACCACACAGTTTCCACAAGTCATGTAATGTCAAGAAGACAAAGGAGGTGATATTAAAATTGTATTTTAATTGTATTAAAATTGTACAGCGCAGATAGGCCCTTCCAGCCCTTCAAGTTCTGCCACCAGAAACTCCTGATTTTAACCCTAGCCTAATCACAGGAGAATATACAATGGCCAATTAACCCACTAACTGAGACATCTTTGGAATGTGGGAGGAAACCGGAGCACCCAGATGAAACCCACGCAATCACGGGGAGGCTGCTCACAGGCAGAGGCGGGAATTGAACCCAGGTCGCCTGCACTGAAAAGTGTTGTGCAGGAAAAATGATTGACTTCAGGGTAATTCACACCACTCACAGGCCCCTTTACATCAGCAGCGCAGCAGTGGAAACTGCAAGCGGTTTCAAGGGTGCACATCACACCCTTCCTCTGATAGGCCCAGAACACATCCTACACAGTCAGGAAAGCTCACCAACTTTCTGAAGAGGCTGAAGAGAGTTGGAATATGCACGTCCATCCTCACACCATTCTACAGATGCACAGTAGAGAGCATCCGAACAAAATGCATCACTGCCTGGTACAGAAACTACACCGTGGCGGGCAGGAAATCTCCACAACACATCACTGGCACCAGCCTACCCGCCATCAAGGACAAATATACAGAAAGGTGCTGGAAAATGGCCAGTAATATCATGAAGAATCTTACCCACCCTACTCGTGGACTGTTTGCCCCCTTCCCATTAGGGAGGAGGTTACGTAGCATCCAAGCAAGGACCACCAGACTCAAAAACAGTTACTTCCCGCAAGCAGTAAAGCTGGTCAACACCTCCACTCACTAACTCCACCACAACTTTACTATTTCCTGTCAGTCACCTTACGTACAGCCCAGCGTCACTTAATGGACATACAATCAATCTATGTATATAAGCTGTCTTACGTATTTATATTTATTGTGTTTTTTGTTGTTATTGTGTACTTTTATCTTTTGTGTTTTTTTGTGCTGCATCGGAATCTGGAATAACAACTATTTCATTCTCCTTTACACTTGTGTACTGGAAATGACATTAAACAATCTTGAATCTTGTGTTCTCATCTCCATCTACTGAAGAGCCATCACAAACCTGGTGCAGAGTCCAGTCGGCTGAACAGCCGTAGTGTTTTGAACGGGCACCAATAGGCTTGATTGATCCCAGTGGAGAGGACAAAGCCAGCCTTGCTAAGCTCCCGATGGAGTCCGTACTATTCTCTGCAGCAGGAGGTCATACTGGCTCCATCTTCATTCCCCCTCTAGTCACACTGCCCCGGGCCTGTGGCATTAATGACTTGAACTCTGTCTGTAGGATCTCATTTAGTGAGCTTAAGTCCCTTCCTCTCCCAAAATTCAGTCTGACCACTTACTCCTTTTTGAAGAGGTTTAATGTAATTCTTCAAGTATTTTGTTGAGACTGGAGATGTCCAGAGGTTAAAGGTCTGACTCTTGAATCTCCTCCCTACTCCTACTTCTTACTCATTTTCACCAACTTGGATACACATGCACATACACAGAGAAATCCACAAACACATTCCTTGTTAAGAGGAATAGATAGAGTGGACAGCCAGTGCCTCTTCCCCAGGGCACCACTGCTCAAAACAAGAGGACATGGCTTTAAGGTAAGGGGAGGAAAGTTCAAGGGGGATATTAGAGGAAGGTTTTTTACTCAGAGAGTGGTTGGTGCGTGGAATGCACTGCCTGAGTCAGTGGTGGAGGCAGGTACACTAGTGAAATTTAAGAGACTACTAGACAGGTATATGGAGGAATTTAAGGTGGGGGGTTATATGGGGGACAGGGTTTAAGGGTTGGCACAACATCATGGGCTGAATGGCCTGTACCGTATTGTTCTTTGTTTCTTTCTCAGACTCTCACTCTCTCTTTCACTGTATCTTCACCATCTTTCTTCCTTGCTCTCTCTCTTCCCCATATTCTTCTCTTCATTTTTCTTGCTCAATGTCTCCCTCTCTCTTCATCTCTTTTTGCCTCTATCCCTCTCTCTTTCTTTCCTTCACTCTTTGTCTTTCAATCTCTGTCTCTTGCTTGCTGCTTCTCTCTCTCCCTCTCTTCCTCTATAGTGTATACTATAGAAAGAGTGCAGAGGAGATTTACAAGGATGTTGCCTGAATTGGAGGGCGTACCTTATGAGAATAGGTTGAGTGAACTCGGCCTTTTCTCCTCGGAGTGACAGAGGATGAGAGGTGACCTGATAGAGGTGTATTGATCATGTGGATAGTCAGAGGCTTTTTCCCAGGGCTGAAGTGGCTAACACGAGAGGGCACAGTTTTAAGGTGCTTAGAAATAGGTACTGAGGGGATGTCAGGGGTGAGTTTTTCACACAGAGAGTGGTGGGTGCGCGGAATGTACTGCTGGCGGCAGTGGTGGGAGCGGATACAATAGGTAAAATACAGGGCTATGCATTAGGGAAACTCTAGGTAGTTTCCAGAGTAGGTTATATGGTCGGCACAACATTGTGGACCGAAGGGCCTGTAATGTGCTGTAGATTTCTCTGTTCTATGTTCCTCTCTTGCTCATTATCTTGCTCTCTTTATCTCTTTCTGTCTATCCCTCTCTCTTTGTCTATTAATCTCTGACTCTTGTTTGCTGCTTCTCTCTCTCCACTTCCTCTCTTGCAAAATGTCTCCCTCTCTCTTCCTCTCTCTTTATCCCTTTATCACTTTTTGTTTCGTTCTCTCTCTTTGTCTCTTTCACTCTTTGTCCTTCAATCTCTCTCTTGCTTGCTGTGTCATACAAACACAATTACAAACTTTTGCTCTATCTTTCTCTCACTTATTCTGACTCTTTCTCTCGCTCTCTCTCTCTCTCTAACTCTCCCTGGGTTTCGATCGTACACTCAAGTCTATCTTGAATCGGTAATAAATCTCTGAAAGATACTTCAAAAGCCTAACATAGTGATCAATCTCTTCTTGCCTCTTCATTTCTTCAATTGAATACATATCTCTCTATATAAAGACAGAGTGTTCACTTCTGTGTGGAGAAAATCTTAAAACAGTCTTTATAAATGTATGCCTTTTCCTTTGGTTTACAGAGACAGGTGCGTAAAAGGGACCCAAAGGATCATTGGGGACCCAAGTCACCCCAACCACAAACTGTTCCAGCTGCTACCATCCGGGAAATGGTACCGCAGCATAAAAGCCAGGACCAACAGGCTCCGGGACAGCTTCTTCCACCAGGCCATCAGACTGATTAATTCATGCTGATACAATTGTATTTCCATGTTATATTGACTGTCCTGTTGTAAATACTACTTATTACAATTTACTATAAATTGCACATTGCACATTTAGATGGAGACGTAACGTAAAGATTTTTACTCCTCATGGATGTGATAATAAAGTCAATTCAATTCAATAGTGTGTTTTCTGCTCATTTCAATTTATTAACCCTTTCTTATATAACTCTTAATTCTGGGTTGGGATTTCAATCTCAGATGACATTGATCGATAGTGTTAATTCTTCTGCAAAGTTCAGTCACAAGATTTTTATTTTAGCACTTCCTACACTGTGCAATGATGACTTTCACAACATACTTTGTTGATTTGATAATGCTTTGTCTCAGAACATAAACCGCACAAACCTACCTTCTCTGCTCCAGTAGTCGACCACCAACTTTTCATACGACATGGGAAGAACGCCACCTAGCCTGTGGCCTCGATCCAGGCCATTCCCCCAGATCTTTTCCTGTAAACTATTTTCCTACTCAGAATCAGAATCAGATTTTAAATCAAAGTTCAAAGTAAATTTTATTATCAAAGTACACGTACGTCACCATACACAACCTTGAGATTCATTTTCCTGTGGACAAACTCAGCAAATCTATAGAACAGTGATATAACAGGAGAGGTAGCACCTCCAGAGAAAGGGCTATCCATTAGCTGTCCATTCCAGGGCAGCTCACTCACCTTTGGACCCCACAGGGCCTTCAGCTCTGGCTAAGGCGCCAATAGTCGTTGTCACGCGACAGCGGCCACGCCCCGGTACACCGCTTCGACAGGTGAGGGTGGCCGGCGAGAAAGGGACATGCCAATCCAAGCACGCAAAGTCAGCTCCAGCGTACCGGGTGAATGAGACCTGCAGTGAGATCCAGTGAGATCAACGCCTTGCGGAGAGCGAAGAACATGGCAAGGCCCAGTTTGTTCGCGATGCAGCCTCCTCTACATTGGTTGGGCCTGTTGTAAATAGGGGGAACCACTTCATCAAGCACCTCTGTTTCACCCGCCAAAAGCGGAACTTCCTGCTGGTCCAAAATTTTAATTCCCAATCCAACGTGGCAGTCCTTGGCTTCCTCTTTTGCCAAGATGAGGCCACTCTCAGGGAGGAGGAGCAACACCTTATAGTCCATCTGGGTAGACTGCAACTTGATGGTATAAATATTGATTTCTCCTTCCAGTAAAAAAATTTTCCTCCCCCCTTCTTCTATTCCCCACTCTGGCCCCTTAGCTCTTCTTACCTGCCGATTGGGTCCCCTCCTCTTTCCCCTTCTCCTATGGTCCACTCTCCTCTTAAACTTAAACTTCAATATAAATGATTGGCTCCCTTTCCTGCCCATCACCTTTCTCGGATTCCCCTCTCCTTCCCTTTCTTCCTTGGTCCACTCTCCTCTCCTATCAGATTCCTTCCTCTCCAGCTCTTTACCTTTCCTACCTACCTGGTTTCACCTATCACCTTCTTCCCCTCCTCCTCACCTATTCATTCTGACATCTTCCCCAGCATGGAGCGCAGGACGACTGGGGGACCCTTCAATGCTGCACACTTTCTCCTCCTTCACAGCTTTGTGACGAGTCACCATCTCCCACCAGCTCCACCGTTGAGGTCTTGGGTGGATTTCTCTTTGTCTAGAACCTCCCCCTTGACCTTACCACCACGGGTGACCCTACCAGGAGCTAAATGCTGGATGGCTAAGGTCTGGAATGCATCACACCTGTGATCTCAGGACCTCACAAGTCTCTCTACCATGACAAGGTGACTCAGAGAACACACCAAGTGCATCAAATACTCTCACCAATTTCCATGGCTTTCTGGTGTGGCCTCAAGGAGTGGCCATCAGGAACAGTCTGGGCAGAGACACCAACCCCAATCTGTCAAAGACTGTGTGGTGGCTGCCCGTGAACCAGCCTCCACCGTTAGATAAAGCCAGTACTGGAATTAAGGGAATCCACCCTGCCAGAATATGTGGATCTTGAATCAGCCCGCTCCAGCCACCCGAGGACCCACCAATAGACAACCCCTTAGAAGAACACCGTACTCGACTCAAGTGACCGCACTACTACTAGGTCTTTGAGTCACAATCAAACAACGTGAGCCGGCCGCCTGCCCCTCTTGCAGGGTGGTGTCCTTATCCCGAAGGCCCAACAACTGTTGCACACAGGGAGCTGGGAAGAAGGAAGTCAGACTCTCTGACACAGGAGAGTGCTTATCCATCTATGACCTATTTTCCATCCAGTAACAACAGCTGTCCATGAAATTCTCTGTGTAGTCATTGGCCTGCTAATTATATCAAAAAATAGTTACAAGTTACAACTATTCCATTGAACTCCCAAAAGATAATGCCAAGCTAACTCCTAGAGACATGGACGTCCTCCACAATCTGTTACCGTTGGAGTTGGTCAGTTTTAACCTTCTGTTATAATAAAATAATAATAACTTTATTCATTGAGCACTTTCGTACAGATGGTGTAGCTCAAAGTGCTTTGCAAGGGGGTAAAAGTATAAAATATGAAAATATGATAAAAATAAACATTAAAATAAAAGACAAAAAAGATGTTAGTTAAAAGCAAGGTTAAATAAATAGGCTTTGAGCTGATATTTAACAGTGTCAACTGATTCTGCATCCTTTATTGCTTTAGGTATTGGGTTCCACAGTTTTGCTCAAAAAAGCTGTCCTTCCAATTAACTTTTGAGATAAATTATTTAATTTTAAGAGACCAGTGGAAGAAAACCCGAGAGCTTGAGCAGGGTTATAAAAGGAAAAACGATTCTGCAATGTACTCTGCTCCCAGACCACTGAGAGCTTTAAAAGCAAGTGAGAAAACTCTAGAATTAATTCTAAAAAAGACGCAGTTATAACATGAGCATCAGATTGCAGAGACCATCTGCCAGAATTCGAGTGCGCGGGCAATGCGAAGAACAAGCGTGTTTGAGCAGGTTCATTTCACCGCACATGAAGGTTCGCATCCCAGACTGACTGGTTGGAGTCATTTGTATTAGTGCCAGGAACCTCAGTGAAGTGAGTTTCGGTTCATTTGCTGACCTTCAAAGTCAAAGTCAATTTTATTATCGAAGAATGTATATGTTACAATATATTACCCAGAGGTACATTTCCTTGTAGGCATTCACAGGAATATAAAGAAATACAAGAGAATTTGTGGAAAAAACTATACATAGACTGACAAACAATCGATGTGCAACTGAAGACAAATTGTACAAATGAAAAAAACTACTGATCACTCCACTTTTTTCCAATAATAAACACACAAAAGTCTGCAGATGCTGGAAATCCAAAGCAGCACACAAAACGCTGGAGGAACTCAGCAGGTCGGGCGGCACCTGTGGAAATGAATGTTTTGGGTTGGGAGCCTTCTTCAGGACCGAGAAGGAAAGGGGGAAAATGCCAGAATAAAGAGGTGGGGGTGGGGGAAAGAGGCTGGCTGGCAGGTGATAGGTGAAGCCAGGTGGGTAGAGCAGAAGGGATCCGATAGGAGAGAAGAGTGGACTTTGGGAGAAAGGGAAGGAGGAAGGGAATCAGAAGGAGGTGACGGGCAGGAAAGGGAACCAATAGTTTGGCTCTGGCAACATTTATATTCAAGTTTAAGCTTATTGTTGCCACAGGCTATAAATCCCATGAAATTTTGCTTTTTGTAGCAACAGCACAGAACATTACAAATTAAGTATAGACGTTTCCCTCGCCCACTCGTCCTTCCCCGAGGATCTCCTTGCTGGCCCTTATCCCTGCAAGCCTGACAAGTGCTACACCTGCCCCTACACCTCCACCCTCATCACCATTCGTTCAATCCTTCCAGGTGAGTCGACACTTCACCTGCATCTCGGTAGGAGTGATCTGTTGTATCTGGTGCTCCCGGTGCGGTCTTCTCCTCATCGGTGAGACCCGGTGATAAACGTTGGCCGTGGCGGCAGTGCTCAGATGCTGAAAAAATGAAGACATTAAAAAAAAAGGGCAGGGCATCAGGATCAGTGGTCGCCATGGTAACACTGCGGTTAGCGCGACGCCATGACAGCTCGGAGCGTCGGTGTTCGGAGTTCAATTCCAATGGCTGTAAGGAGATGTTCTCCCCGTAGAATGTGTGGCTTTCCTCCAGGTGCTCCAGTTTCCTCCCACTGTCCAAAGATGTACCATTTAGTAGGTTAATAAGTCGTTATAAATTGTCCCTTGATTAGTTAGTTAGTTAGTTACTACCCACTACGCCACTGGCATTTAGGGCAGCAATGAAGGTCTTCCATTTCTGTCTGTCCTTGGCCATCTTCTCTATTCTACCTCTATCATGGTTCCGGGTCCTCATTTCTGCCCCTACAGTATGGCATCAAGTTGTATTTGGTCTCCTGTGTTTCCTCCGCCCTTCAGGGGTCCAATGAAGTGCTAACTTGATGATGGATACCTCTCTTCTCATCACGTGTCCAATCCATCTCCAACGTTCCCTCGTGATGATTGTGGACAGGGTTAAATCAGCTGGGCAGCATGGCTTAAAGAGCAGAAAGCACCAGATCCCAATAAAATAAATAAACGAGCTAGCTCTTCTGAAGATTTGTCTCAGACGCAATTGGGATGGTCCTTTCATAGAGCTAAGCTGCTGTTAACTTCTATAGTAAATGTTTTAATTTTTTATTATTTGAAATTCATAAGTGCTGTTAACAAAAGTTTAACTTTTATTAGCTCTTGTTGATTTATAAATTGTTTCTGAATATCAGGCAGGTGGTCCTGAGCCCACTTTCTCAGCCAGTTCAGTGTTAGGGTGCCGCTAATCTGACTGTCAAAACAGAGAGTTATACAATCTCTCTGATCTGAAAGTCAACGTTCGAAGTAAATTTGTTTGCAAAGTACTTATATGTCAATATATACTACCTTGAGGTTCATTTTCTTGCAGTCGCAGGAAAATTAAGAAATGCAATAGAATTTATGAAGCACTATACATAAACAAAGACTAACAAACAACCAATGTGTGAAAAAAGGCACATGTGTAAATAAAATAATACTGAAAACGTGAGTTGTCGAGTCCTTGAAAGTGAGTCTGTAGGTTGTGGAATCAGTTCCAAGTTGAGGTGAGTGAAGTTGTCCATGCTAGTTCTGGAGCCGGTACTAACTGTTCCTGAACCTGGTAGTGTGCGACCTAAGGCTCCTGTACCTCCTGCCCAATGGTGGCAGTGAAAAGAGAGCATGGCCTGGATGGAGTGGGTCCTTAATGATGGAGGCTGCTTTCTTGTTGGAGCACTCGTTATAGATGTGCTTAGTGATGGGGAGAGCTTTGCTTGTGGTGGACCAGGCTGTATCCATCTCTCTTCTGTTCCTGAGCATTGGTGTTTTCATACCAGACCATGATGCAACCAGTTAGGATACCCTCTACAGTGCATCTATAGAAGTTTGTCAAAGTTTTAGGTGACAAGCTGAACCTACACCCGAGATCAGCTTAATTCAGATGTTCTCTTGCAAGCAAAAATATCAGAAATTAGAAATCTCTAAAACAGAAGGTGAAGTTCATGAACGGATTGCACATAATGACCCGATCTGGTGCTAATTAAACAAATTTCTCACAGGAAGTAACTTCTTCACTTGCCGAGTAATTTGTGGCAAGGTGAATGTTACACAATGAAGAGAAACATAAGGATGTAATGTTGAGGCTTGATAAGGCACTGGTCAGACCCCACTTGGAGTATTGAGAGCAGTTTTGGGTCTCTTATCTGGGAAAGGATGTGGCTGGCATTGAACGTGAGAATGATCCTGGGAATGAAAGGGTTAATGTGTGAGGAGCATTTGATGGCTCTGTGGCTGTACTCATGGAAGTTGAGAAGAATGGGGGGTGGGAGGGAGGTCTCATTGAAACCTATCAAATATTGGAAGTCCTAGATAGAATGGATGTGCAGAGGATGTTTCCTACAGTGGGGAGTCTAGGACTAGAGGGCACAGCCTCAGATAGAAGGACGTCCCTTTAGAACAGAGATGATGAGGAATTTCTTTAACAAGAGGGTGGTGAATCTGTGGAATTTATTGCCCCAATTGGCTGTGGAGGGCAAGTCAATGGGTGTATTTAAAGCAGAGGTTGATTAGTAAGGGTGTCAAAATTTATAAGGGGAAGGCAGGAGAGTGGGATTGAGAAAGATAGTAAACCAACCATGATGGAATGGCAGAGCAGACTCAATGGGCTGAATGGCCTAACTCTCCTTCTATTTCTTTAAATTAATGGCTCCCACAGCTTTCCACCACCAGGGATTTCCTGTATCCTGTCTGGGAGATTGAGGACTAATTCATAGGGATTGATTGCCACAATTAGTCAATAACTCCATTATAATTGTATCATGCAGTCATCAGAAAGGAGAAGGTCAACTAGATTGACCCGGGTCTTCCATCACCCAGTAATTCTGATGTCCATCTGATGGGGGTCTCAGTGAGTAGGCTGTCATGACTGACATGGTCACATACTACAATGTATTCTTGCCCCAGGATCATTTAGCCTTCCCCAGGGATACAGGATTTCATCTGGCTCTCTGTAATTCACTTCTCTCAGCTCACTGCTTTCAGTGACTTAGACACAGCTGCAAAATAATGAGCCTAATAATCCTCCACAGGATCAGACACCGCCTCCCCATGACCACTGTTAAATAGCCCCCTGCTCCACTTTTATAAATAGATCATAAGACCATAAGGCATAGGAGCCAAATTAGGCCATTGAATCTGCTACGCCATTCCATCATGGCCAATTTATTATCCCTCTCAACCCCCCCATTCTCCTGCCTTCTCCCCATAACATTTGATGCCCTGACTAAACAAGAACCTATCAACCTCCAGTTTAAATATACCCAATGACTTGGCCTCCACAGCCGTCCACAGCAATGGGTCCCACAGGTTCACCTCCCTCTGGCGAAGGAAATTTCTCCTCATCTCTGTTCAAAAGGGACCGCAGGTAAGGACAACAATAAGCACATATTCAATTATTTTTCAGGTGGTTTATTATGAGCTTGGGTGGCTGCTGGAGATACGTCTCTACCAAAGGAGGTGTAAGGCACTCCTTCCCTCTGCTGGCCTGCGGGTCACCCTTGGACAGGGTGTAGCACCAGCTTTACCCCCAGTCAGTGTCACATGATAGCATGGGAGCAGGTGGTGGATGGTCGTATGAGCAGCTGGTGCATATCACAAGTCCTGGTTATGCAACCACTGACACCAAGCAGACAAACTTTGAAGAGTATTGTTAATGGCTGGGGTCACCTATCTTGTAGGGATACTGCCCAGAAGAAAGCAAACCACTTCTGTAGAAACATTTGCCCAGAGCAACCATGATCGCCCACATCATCGACATGGCACATGATGATGATGATGATGATGATGACGATTATGAGCATCTATCACAAAGCATTGACGATGTCTCCTCCAAGAGGACCACAAGCTTCTCATGGTTTGGAGGCTTGCATGCTTCAATGACCATGACAGCTATGTCGGCTGGATTTAGGGGTTAATGTTTTTACTTTTGGTAGGGTCACTCATGCCTAACGGGTCAAAGGGCGGAGGCCAGACTAAGAGTGGTCCACCGGTCCTCCGGGTTTGGGGGTTCAGCTCAGGGCTAACAACCCTGAGTAGTAATGCAAAATCATTATGGAAACAGCAATGAAGGATCCTTCTACGTCTGTGTGCGACGGTATTCCTGAGTCCCCTCCTGTGACTTGCATGGCTGACAGTGGTGAAAACCGAGAGGAAGCTGACACGATGAAGGATGTTCTGAACAGCAACAAAGATGGAGGACCTTCATTGCTGCCCTAAACGCCAGCGGTGTAACGGTCAAGATTGAATACAGAACAGTACAGCACAGAAACAGGTCCTTCAGCCCAAAAGGCTTTGCCAAACTAATTAACTTAGTAACCAAATGGCCAAGTGAACTAATCCTTTCTGCCTACACGTCCTTATTTTTCCATTTCCTACACATTCCTGTGCCCACTGTGTCTAACAGCACTCTACAGTATCTACATCTACCACCCCACCACACAGTGCACCCCAGGCGCCCAAAACAATTTGCCCATCACATCTCCTTTGAACTTACCCCCTCTCACCTTAAGTACTTGCCTTAAATCGCTCAGGTAATAGACATTTCAACCTGGGGATAAAAAGATATTGTCTGTCTACTCTACATGCTAGGTCTCCGGTGATCTTCTAAACCTCTATCAGATCTCCCCTCGGCCTCCGCCACTCCAGAGAAAACAACTCAAGTTTGTCCAGCCTCTCCTTGCACCACGTGCCCTCTGTTGATGGAGGGAGAAGATCAAGTCAAGTCAGTTATTATTGTCATTTCGACCATAACTGCTGGTACAGTGCACAGTAAAAACGAGACTACGTTTTTTTAGGACCATGGTTCTACATGGAACAGTACAGAAACTACACTGAACTGCGTAAAAACAACACAGAAAAAAGCTAACACGAGGAAATCTGCAGATGCTGGAAGTTCAAGCAACACACACAAAATGCATTATGTGTGTGTTACAGAAAAAAGCTACACTAGACTACAGACCTACCCAGGACTGCATAAAGTGCACAAAACAGTGCAGGCATTACAATATATAATAAACAAGACAACTGGCACAGTAGAGGGCAGTAAGTTGGTGTCAGTCCAGACTCTGGGTATTGAAGAGTCCGATGGCTTGAGGGGGGAAAAGCTGTTACATAGTTTGGTCGTGAGAGCCTGAACGCTTCGGTGCCTTTTCCCAGATGGCAGGAGGGAGAAGAGTTTGTATGAGGGGTGCATGGGGTTCTTCACAATGCTGTTAGCTTTGCGGATGCAGTGTGTAATGTAGATGAGATATTGGGCACAGGGGAGAGAATTTATAACAGAAAAATAAGAAAATAAGGCTGAATAATTAAATATTTTCCATGTAGCTCCACAAGAAATCAGCATCTTAGAAGCTGGGGAAGAAACAGGAACAAATGAGAAGCGGATGAAGGAATCAAAATCAATAATTTGAATAATTAGAAAAGAGAAAGTACTGGAGCAATTAAGGTAAGTAAAAGATAAAGAATTCCTTCAACATGACAGTGCAGGATTCCAAAGGGGATGGCTGCAGAGTTGCTGATTTGTGGCTAGGCTCACAGAGGGGATTGGAAGGTAGCAAATGAAACACCATTATTCAGAAGAGCAAAAAAGACAAACTAAGTTTCTGGTCACTCCCTCTTTTTTTTTTGCTGCTATTTTGATCAGTTAAGGATTGACACGGAGCTAGATTGAACTGAACTGGATCTGCCTGGACTGTTTGATGACTTTGTGGTTTGGTATTTTATATTCTGTGTATTTCACTTGTGGGTTTTTTTTTTGTTTGCACAATTTGTTCTTTTTTTTGCGCACTGGGGATTTGAAGTTTTTCTTTGAATGGGTCCCATGGTTTTTCTTTCTTCGCTTGATGGTATTTTTTGGCGAAGATGAATCTCAGGGTTGTATCCTGCATACATACTTTGATAATAAATGTACTTTGAATTTTAAATTTATTATCAAAGTACCTATACAGTTTGTCACCACATTCCACTTTGAGATACATTTTCCTTGCAGGCATTTACAAGAAAATAAAGAAATGCAAAACGATTTATGACGGATTATACATAAAGACTGACACACAACCAACGTGCAAAGAAAGCAAATCATGCAAAAGCTAAGACTAAACAAATCTGAGAACAAGTTGTAGAACTGTTGAATGTGAGTTCACAGGTTGTGTACCCAGTTCGGTGTTGAGGTGAGTGGAGTTATCCACACTGGTTCAGAAGCCTGATGGTTGACGGGTAATAACTGTTCCTGAACCTGGTGATGTGGGACTTAGGGCTCCTGTACCTCCTTCCCAATGGCAGGAGCAAGAAGAGAACATGGCTTGGATGATGAACGCTGCTTTCTTGTGGCAGAACTCCTGGTAATTGCTCTCTGTGGTGGGGAGGGCTTTTCCTGTGATGGACTGGGCTGTATCCACAACTTTTTGTAGGCGTTTCCAATCCTGGGCATTAGTGTTTCCATACCAGGCCATGATGCAACCGATAGAAACATAGAAACATAGAAAATAGGTGCAGGAGTAGGCCATTTGGCCCTTCGAGCCTGCACCACCATTCAGTATGATCATGGCTGATCATCCAACTCAAAACCCTGTACCTGCTTTCTCTCCATACCCCCGATCCCTTTAGCCACAAGGGCCATATCTAACTTCCTCTTAAATATAGCCAATGAACTGGCCTCAACTGTTTCCTGTGGCAGAGAATTCCACAGATTCACCACTCTCTGTGTGAAGAAGTTTCTCCTCATCTCGGTCCTAAAAGGCTTCCCCTTTATCCTTAAACTGTGACCCCTCGTTCTGGACTTCCCCAACATCGGAAACAATCTTCCAGCATCTAGCCTGTCCATGAGGATAATGAGGATAATCTCCACTGTGCATCTACAGAAAGGTACAAGTAAGCTATTGAAAAGTAGCTAGGACACGTTAGAAGGGTGTTGAAGTGGGCCATGCTGTGTCTTTAGCAAATTAAAGATGGTCGAAAAGTAAATCATCCCTGGGATGGTGCAATAGCGTAGTGGTGAGCGTGTTGCTTTTCAGCGCCAGCAATCACCACTGTCTGTAAGGTGTAAGTGACCATTGATGAACTGGAGTCACATAGAAATAAGTGTCGCAGACAAACCAAGCCAAAACAACTGCAACCCTATGGATTATTACACTTTCATGACGTGCCTTCACTCCAATAATGTTGCTCCAAAGATTGAGGATATGCATTCAATCCTTTATTAGGAATTAGCAGACATACAATCATCAAGCAATGAAATTTAAGCATACCCAAGTGTAGAAACATAGAAAACAGACAGCACAATACAGGCCCTTCGGCCCACAAAGCTGTGCCGAACATGTCCCTACCTTAGAACTACCTAGGCTTTACCCATAGCCCTCTATTTTTCTAAGCTCCATGTAGCCATCCAGGAGTCTCTTAAAAGATCCTATTGTATTTGCCTCCACCACTGCCACCAACAGACCACTCCACGCACTCACCACGCTCTGCATAAAATATTTAGAACTGCCATCTACTCTGTACCTACTTCCAAACACCTTAAAACTATGCCCTCTCATGCTAGCCATTTCAGCCCTGGGGAAAAGCCTCTGACTGTCCACATGATCAATGCCGCTCATTATCTTGTACACCTCTCATCCTCCGTGGTTCCAAGCAGAAAAGGCTAAGTTCACTCAAGGCCTATTCTCATAAGGCATGCTCCCCAATCCAGGCAACATCCTTGTAAATCTCCTCTGCACCCACAAGGTTGTGTAATGTTACGATGTTTACTCAGCCCCGTACTTAATTAAGGGTCTGTGGACAGTCTCTCTGTGTGGACTAGTTCAGAACAATACTTGCTTGCATTTATTCCTTGCATGATTTCTTTTTCCTCTGCACATTGGGTGTTTGATGGTCTTTGTTTTTTCTCATGGGTTCTTTCGGTGTTTTTGTTTCATGGCTGCCTGTTAGGAGACGAATCTCAAGGCTGTATAATGTACACAAACTTCGATCATAAATGTACTTTGAACTTTGATCACAGGCACAGAACATCATATCAGCACTGTTCACATGAAAAATATATTAAACCAATTGTTATGAGGAAGAACATGATTAAAACAAAAATTCAATCCACTTCCATGCAGAAGTGGTCAAATTATTGTCAAACTGTAGTGATTATAGTTTTGCCAGTTGTTTCAAGATCCAAGTGGTTGAAGGGAAATAGAAGTTCTTGTGTTGATTATAATCAAGGATCAGATTTATTCACCATATATATTTACATGTATTTGGAATTTGCTGTGGTGTGTTGGTGCGAAATGCAACAAAGAAAAACAATATTCACCAATTATAAATTATATAAAATAAAGTTATAAGTATGAATAGGGAATAAAATGTGCAGAAATACAGAAATGCTAGCACGTACTTAAAATGTAAAAAGTGTTATAAGAAGTGTTTTAAAGTGTTCACAGGGCAGAGTGGTGACTGGGGTAATAGCTAGCTTGCCCCGCACCCCTCTAAATAGATGGGATTAACTGTCTGTTTTAAAATCGTGTGAAGTTCTTGTTTTAACAGCACTGCTGCACTTTCCAGAAGGGAGTTTTTGGAAAAGTCAGCTTGTAGAGTGGGGAGTGTCCGCAACGATTTTTCCCGCCCTCTTCTTCGTCCTGGATACATACAAGTTCTGCAGAGACTGCAGCCAGTGACCTTTGCTGCTGACCTGACAGTTCACCGCAGTTTTTGTATACTGTGAGGGGATGCTGCACCGAACCAGACAGTGACGGGCTGATGTGACGAGGCAGTGGAGAATTGCACCAATATGTTCTGGGGAAGATGGAAGTTTATCAGCTGCCTTAAGATCTACATCCTCTCCCGGGGCTTTATATTAATGAAGGGGATGTGGTTCTCCCACATGAGGTCCTGCGAAATAATGATGCCCAG
Organism: Hemitrygon akajei; assembly: GCF_048418815.1. Lineage (NCBI taxonomy): Eukaryota > Metazoa > Chordata > Chondrichthyes > Myliobatiformes > Dasyatidae > Hemitrygon > Hemitrygon akajei. Next base: position 6,681,994 of record NC_133154.1, read on the forward strand.
GAAGCTGAATAAGGAATAACAGGGGTACTACATGAATAAAGATAGGGAACTGGTTGGGCAGAAATTGGAATGGGTAGATCATCTTCAGATAGGCAGGCTGCTGTTGTAGAACTGCTCCTTTTCATCACCAGGTTACCAGCAGAAGTACATTCGTGGCCACTTTATTAGGACAGGGAGAATACCTAATAAAGTGGCCACTGAGGGTATGTTCGTGGTCTTCTGCTGCTGTAGCCCATCCACTTCAACGTGCAATGTGTTGTGCACTCAGAGATGCTCTTCTGCACACCACTGTTGATTATTTGAGTTACTTCCTGTCAGCTTGGCCATTCTCCTCTGACCTCTCTGATTAACAAGGCATTTTCACCCTGCTCAAGGAATGTTTTTATTTGTTTTTTGCACCATTCTCTGTAAACTCTAGAGACTGCTGTGTGTGAAAATCCCAGGGGATCAGCAGTTTCTGAGATACTCAAACCACCCCATCTGGCACCAACAGTCATTCCATGGTCAAAGTTACTTAGATCACATTTCTTCCCCATGATGATGTTTGGTCTGAACAACAACTGAACCTCTGGACCATGTCTGCATGCTTTTATACATTGAGTTGCTGCCACGTGATTGGCTGAGGAGGTATTTACAGTAAGGAGCAGGTGTACCTAATAAAGTGGCCTCTGAGTGTACGGAGTTAAGTGACAAGACAGAGTGGAATGTGTGCAAGTCTGCTGATGATACCAAGTTCAGTGCTAAAGTTAACCCTATTCCCAGCTTCAACCCTCTGCAGTATGAACAGGGTAAACCATTCAACAACATGGTGGCAGTAGAGCGAGGCTGTGAAACTGAAAGGGAAGAATGGAAAAATGGAACATTTTAAAAAGTGAGAGATGAAGCTTTATAAGACATTGATCAGACTTCACTTGGAGTATCGTGAGTAGTTTTGGACCCCTTATCTGAGGTAAGGATGTGCTGGCATTGGAGAGGGTCCAGAGGATGTTCACAAGAATTATCCTGGGAACGAAAGGGTTAATGTATGAGGAGTGTTTGATACCTCTGGTCCTGTACTCACTGCAGTTTAGAAGAATGAGTGGGGGTTCTCATTGAAGCCTATCGAATGTTGACTGTCCTGGATAAGAGTGGATATGGAGAGGATGTTTCTTACAGTGGGGGAGTCTTGGACTAGAGGGCACAGCCTCAGAATAGAAGGATGTCCCTATCACTTTCTTTAGCCAGAGGGTGGTGAATCTGTGGAATTCATTGCCACAGATGGCTGTGGAGGCCAAGAGGTTGATAGGTTATTTATTAGTAAGGTTATGGAGAGAAGGCACAAAAATGAAGTCAAGAGGGATGATAAATGAGCCGTGATGGAATGGAGGAACAGACTCGAAGGGCCAAACAACCTTATTCTGCTCTTATGTCTTATGGTCTAACAAGTAAAGGTTGCTGCCCAGAAGGATCTTGTGCAGAAGGCAGAAGTTAATTTGCAAATATAGCAAACAATTTGAAAGGCAAATTGGTGGATGGTCTTTGAAGTTCAGGTCAAGTGAAGTAATTTTGAGATATTGACAGCTTTCCTGAGGCAATGTGGAGCAACACACAAAAGGCCAGGGAAACTCAATGGATCAGGTATGGAAGGAAATGGGTATTCGAAAACAATACACACTAGGTCAAACAGGGTCATTAACTAAAACTCTCAATGGAAAGTGAAGCTAACACTGCGGCTGAAAGGAATAACTAAATATAAAACAAAAACCTCTAGTCTTCAGAGTCTGTTGACTCGACAGTCCAATTTCTCAGGCGAGGCCGAATGCAAGCAGACAGCGAAACGTTGTTGTACTTTGCTCAAGTCTCGACAGGCTGCGATGAAAAGAAGGGAGTTAAGCACCACCACAATGAAATAATAATTAGCTGATTTCTTGGTGTTCACTTGGCCCCTCAACACCGGCTCCATAGCAAAGAAAGCCCAGCAGCATCTCTACTTTCTGCGAAGGCTGAGGAAAGTCCATCTCCCAACTCCCATCCTTATCACATTCTACAGGGGTTGTAATGAGAGCATCTTGAGCAGCTGCATCACTGCCTGGTTCGGAAATTGCACCATCTTGGATCGCAAGACCCTGCAGTGGATAGTGAGGTCAGCTGAGAAGATCAGCGGGGTCTCTCTTCCCACCATCACGGACATTTACACTACACACTGCATCCGCAAAGAAAACAGCATTATGAAGGACCCCATGCATCCCTCATACAAGCTCTTCTCCCTCCTGCTGTCTGGGAAAAGGCTCCAAAGCATTCAGGCTCTCACGACCAGACTATGTAACAGTTTCTTCCCCCAAGCTATCAGACTCCTCAATACCCAGAGCCTGGACTGACACCTTGCCCTATTGTCCTGTTTATTATTTATTGTAATGCCTGCACTGTTTTTGTGCACTTTATGCAATCCTGTGTAGGTCTGTAGTCTAGTTTAGCTTTCTCTGTGTTGTTTTTTTACGTAGTTCAGTCTAGTTTTTGTACTGTGTCATGTAACACCATGGTCCTGAAAAACATTGTCTCATTTTTACCATGTACTGTACCAGCAGTTATGGTCGAAATGACAATAAAAGTGACTTGACTTGACTTGCACATTCGTGAACACAATTGCCATATCTGCTATGCTGCCGAATCTGTGGTAGTGACACATTAGTCAATGGAAGTAACAGCCTCCATAGATGCTGCCTTACCAATTGTGCTTCCCCAGCACTTTGTGTGTTGATTCAATTTCTCACATCTACAATTGTTTGTGTCTCCTGAAGCAATGTGTGCAGCTTCAATCTCTACCTTGAAGGAAGACTTCACTTGCATAACTGTAAGACCCTTCTCTCTAATTTTCATAGTTGATAGGTGACTCCAGACTAATGGGAATGCTGCGCTGTTCAAGGTGCCAAAGAGCGAGAGAGTCAAACAACAAGGAAAGGCAGGCCCTTCACCCCAATATTCTCTATGACGACCAAGATGTCTGAGCTAATCCCATTTGCCTGAATTTGGTCCATGTACTTCTAAACCTTATTTATTTCTTTATTTAAAGATTGCTTGTTCGTTGCATGCCATGTCGTATGATGAGAGTGATCATGGCTCATAACCATGATTGTTCTTGGGAAGTTTTTCTACAGAAGTGGTTTGCCATTGTCTTCTTCTGGGCAGTGTCTTTACCAGACGGGTGACCCCAGCCATTATCAATACTCTTCAGAGATTTTCTCCCTTCTGGTGTTAGTAATTACATAACCAGGACTTGTGATCTGCACCAGCTTCTCATATGACCATCCACCACCTGCTCCTATGGCTTCAAGTGACCCTGATCGGGTGGCTAAGCAGGTGCTACACCTTGCCCAAAGGTGATCTGCAGTCTAGCGGACAGAAGGAGTGCATTATACCAACTTTTGTAGAGATGTTTCTCCTCCCTACCACTCATTATTTCGAGATACAGCACAGTAAAAAGCCCTTCCAGCCCAACAAGCCCACACTGCCCAATTACACCCATGTAGCCAACCAACCTACTAATCCATTGATCTTTGGAATGTGGCAGGAAGATGGAGCCCCTAGAGGAAACCCACATAGTCACAGGGAGAACGTACAAGATCCTCTTAGAGACGACAGCAGAATTGAAGCTGGGTTACTTGTTTGGTTAGTGAGTGTGTCAAAGAGTACGTGGAAAAAGCAGGGGAAACGGGATTGAGAGGCATAATAAATCACCCATGACGGAATGGTAGAGCAGTGTCGATGGGCCGAGTGGCCCAATTCTAATCTTAGGTCTTACGGTCTTACTAACGCTACGCTACCAGGATGCACCATTTCTATTCATGTACTTGTCCAAATGGCATCTTTTAAGCAAGTTGCTAAATTCCTCTCAGTTGGATTAAAAACATGATCTCACTGCAGATCCCTGTTAACCTGACCAATATTTATCCCTGAGATAATCTTTTTAAAACCAGATTATCTAACTGTTCTCAATTGTTTCCGAAGCCTTGCTCAGCACCATTACAACTGTTACAAGAGACTATCGACTGGAAAGCACTTTGGGAAATCCCAAGCTCAGTAGCCATGCAATATAAGTGAAGACTATTGAATATCTTCTGTCAGTTCCACATCTCAACTTTGTTCGCATTTCGTCTTCCTTCTATAAACATTATTTCAGACCTACCTCAGAAGCTTCCAGAAAGTCATCAAAGCCATTTTCTTAGCATCTTGCCTCAAAGATGGTAGGTACATGGGTAGACTAGAGGGCGTAATGGTTAGCATGACACTGCAGCTGAGGGCGTCAGAGTTCAGAGTTCAATTTTGGTGTCCTCTGTAAGAAAACGTGTTCATTCTTCCCTGTGTACGTGGGTTTCCTCCCGGTGCTCCGGTTTCCTCCCACATTCCAAAGATGTACCGGTTAGTCAATTGGTCACTGTTAATTGCCCTGTACTGAAGGGGCTTGTCAGGTCCATTCTGGGGCAGCTCACTCACCTTTGGTCCCCGCTGGATGCTCAACTCTCACCGATGGCTCCAAGTAGCTGTTGCACCCAACAGCGGCCACACCCTGGTACAGCGCTTTGACAAGCGGGCTAAGCCAGGTGACGGTAGCTGCCAGCCTTGTACCCCGGTGAGATAGGGACATGCCTGTCCTAGCATGCAAAGTCAGCTCTGGCGGACTGGGCGGATGAGATTTGTGGGGAGATCCAATGGCCAGATAGGCGGCTCTGCAACGCTCCATGGAAACAAGGCATAGAAGATGTCATGGTCATCCATAGCAACCATGGAAGACCCCAGTTTGAGACTCTGGTTCGTACCACTGGACCCGGACTTCTGAGAATGGATCTGTACCATTCTTCACTTTAAAAGCTCTCACTGATGGCATGATCGTCAGACATGATGGACAACCAGCTAATAACCCAGAACAGAATGTAAAATGGTAACTCTAATAGGGAAGTGGCAAATGAAGGACAAATGGGCAGACGCATTCAAAGAGAATCTGGATTAAAATGGGGAAGAACAGAACGAGATACTAGTGATGGGAAGAACTGAAAGGATGCTATCCAGTAGAACAGCACGGTTGTGTAACGGTTAGCGCATCGCTTTACAGTGCCAGCAATCAGGGTTCAGTTCCCACCGCTGTCTGTAAGGAACGTACAAACATACATTCTACCCGTGACCACGTGGGTTTCCTCACACATTCCAAGGACCTACAGGTTAGGGTTAGTGAGCTGTGGGCATGCTATGTTGGTGCCAGAAACTTGGCAACACTTACCGGCTGCCCCCAGCACGATCCTCGCAGATTTGGTTTGATGCTAAAGATGCATTTCACTGTGTGTTTCACCTTATATGTGACAAATAAAGCTACCGTAGATTTCGCACTACAGAGCGCACCTGATTAAAAGCCGCTGGCTCTAATTTTAGAAAGAAAATCAATTTTGTACTTGTACAAGCCGCAACGGATTTTAGGCCGCACCGGATTTTAGGCCGCAGGTGTCCCACGTTGTAATATGAGATATTTACACAGAAAGATATTACACGTGAGGATTTTTTAACTTTTAATTAAATCCATATGGTAACATAAACAAATACATATTGCAAATGCTTTTTTTCGAACCGTGCCTGTAACGCGGCTACTTTTAAATATACATACGTATCGGTAACACACAAATTACGTTGTGTATACTTTTTTACTGAACAACATTCCAATATCTCCTAACGACTGGTAAAAAATATGTATACTGCAGCCTACCAGGAAAAGTTATTGATCGCCTTTAACTTAAAAGCAGCGTTTTCGCTCGGCTAATGTGCTCCCCCCCACCTTCCCGTTTATCGCAAACCGGTATTTCCCACAAGACGCGGCAAAACCGGATGTGACGTCATAGTATCCCAGGATGTACAAAAAACAAATAGATAGATAGATATTTTATTCAACTAGAAAATACTAACAAATGAATTACTAAGCGAAAATATTATAAACTAAATAACTGCCATAAAGGCAGCACAATGCTTTTCTTCGAGTGTTTTCCATGTTGATGAGGGTGAGTACAAATGACTGATTTACAATAATTTAATTGTGAAAGTGCGCTTGATTTATCGTACAATTTCATTGGACCTCTGTGAACTACTCATCAATTTTATTGGTCTACTGTTACGAGGCAAAATGTTTTTGGCGGCATGAAAAAAAATCATGCATTAGCCGCACCGTAGTAAAGGCCGCAGTGTTCAAAGCTGTTCAAAATGTGGGAAAAAAGTAGCGGCTTATAATCCGACATCTACGGTAATCTTTATCTTTAATAAAAGAATGCCCATTAGATTAGATTAGTTTAGTTTATTGCAATGTGCACCAGGGTACTATGTTTGTATATGTATATAGATATTTAATTATTACTTATTTATCCACATTTTATTCCATATCTGTACTTTAACTTTTTTTCTAAAATTCTTTATTCTTTATCATTGTAGAATGTTGCTGTTTTTTGTTGCATTATACACCCAGACCAACACACCACGGCAAATTCCTAACACATGTAAGTATACACTCTAGTGGCCACTTCATTAGGTACACCTGTTTCACCTGCTCATTAATGCAAATATCTGATCAGCCAATCGTGTGGCAGCAACTCAATGAATAAAAGCATGCCGACATGGTCAAGAGGTTCAGTTTTATTCAGACCAAATATCAGAATGGGTAAGAAATGTGATCTAAGTGACTTTGATTGTGGAATGATTGTTGGTGCCAGATGGGGTGGTTTGAGTATCTCAGAAACTGCTGATCTCCTGGGATTTTCATACAGAATGGGTCTCTGGAGCTTACAGAGAATGGTGTGATAAAAGAAATGAGCAACAGTTCTGTGGATGAAAAAGCCTAAATAATGAGAGAGATTAGAGGGGAATGGCCAGACTGGTTCAAGCTGACAGGAAGGCAACAGTAACTCAAATAACCAACAGTGGTGTGCAGAATGGCATCTCTGAATGCACAACACATTGAACATTGAAGTGGATGGAGTACAACAACAGAAGACCACTCCTGTACCCAGTAAAGTGACCGTTGAGTGTATCTTGCGAAAAAAGTTGATCCTTGATTCTTGAAGATTTCGCTTTCCCGAAGCAACACACTCTGAAGATGGACAGGACGAGAGGAAGTGGTGAGCCTGTGGTGGACAAGGCTGTTGTTTACCACAACCTGCAGATCTTATTTTTTCATTGAGATACAGCATTGAACAGGCCCTTCTGGCCCTTCAGGCTGTGCTGTCCCAGCATCCCCAATTTAACACTGAAGAATATTAGCACAGGCATCTCAAATCTAGATGGACAACAGGCTCTGTCATCATCCTTATTTATTTTACTTAGAGATACAATGAGGAACAGGTCCTTCCAGTGCAACAAGTTGCACCACTCAGCAACCTACCTATTTAACCCTAACCTAATCACAGGACCAGTTAACCTACTAACCAGTACGTCTTTGAACTGTGGGAGGAAACCAGAGCACCTGGAGAAAACCCAAGCATTCCACAGGGAGGACGTACAGACTCCTTACAGATGGCGACAGAATTAAACTCTGAACTCCAATGCCCCATGGTAATAGCATCGCGCTACCGTGGTCATCTGTCGGTCAAGAGCAGAGCTGTCGCCAAATGTTATTTAGACAGTTTTGTGGCACACAGTCAGACTGGGGGTACTGGGAACCATCAGTTCCGGTTGGATTTCAAGGCAAACAATCTCATCACTTTGAGTTCCAATGGCACGTGTTGACCTTCTCCCGGTAGTTGCTGGGAGTTACTGACCCATTGTGGACCTCAAGACCAAGTGACAGTCACAAGACTAGTGATGACTCAGCGTCAGCTGTGCACGTTAATTCAACTCCATCATCCAGTATGTCCCACAGCCCCTACCCAGCCACCGCAAATACACTAGTTTATTGCGCTAAATGGAGATAAAATACAAAAAAACTGTGGTGCAAAGAGACTTGGGAGTCCTTCTGCAGGATTCCCTGAAGGTTAATTTGCAAGTTGAGTCGGTGGTGAGGAAGGCAAATGTGATGTTGGCATTCATTTCAAGAGGACTAGAATATAAAAGCAAGGATGTAATGTTGAAACTTTATAAAGCACTGGTGAGGCCTCACTTGGAGTATCGTGAGCAGTTTTGGTTCCTTAGAAAAGATGTGTTAAAACTGGAGGGGATTCAAAGGAGGTTTATGAAAATGATTCCAGGTTTGAATAGCTTGTCATATGAAGAGCGTTTGATGGCTCTGGGCCTGTATTCACTAGAATTCAGGAGAATAAGGAGTAACCTCAATGAAACCTATCGAATGGTGAAAGGCCTTGATAGAGTGGCTGTGGAGAGGATGTTTCCTGTGGTGGGAGAGTCTAGGACCAGAAGACACAGCTTCAGAATAGAGGGGCATCCTTCTAGAACGGAGAATTTCTCATCTGTAGATGCCAAGTCTGCATGTATATTTAAGACAGAGGTTGATAGATTCTTGATTGGTCAGGGCTTGAAGGGATATGGGAAGAAGATAGGAGATTGGGGTTGAGAGAACAAATGAAATGTCCATGATGAAATGAAAGAACAGACTTGATGGGCCGAATAGCTTAATTCTGTTCCTTTATCTTATGATTTTATGGTCTTAGTATGTAGTCATACAATAATGGACAGAAACAATCATCTGCACATTTCTCAAGACTCCTGTTGCATTCTGAAAAGGATCCCATTGAATTATTTTTATACTTGAAAAGAAAGACTGGAGATGGTTTGAGGTAGATTATTTTCTGTATTTACCTTTGGATATGAAGAGTTTAAATCTTTGGCAACTTGATTAAGCTGAATGACATCACCATAAATCCTCTGGTCCTCCACTTCCTTCCTTTCATTGCATGGTCTCCTATCAGATTCCTTCTTCTTCAGCCCTTTGCCTCTTCCGCTTATCATCTCCCAGCTTCTCACGTCATTCCCACTTCTCCATCCCACCTCCCCCACCTTCCTACCTTCCCCCTCACCTGGAATCACCTATCACCTGACAGCTCTTCCTCTTCCCCCTCCCCCTACCCTTTTCTCCTGGCCTCTGCCCCTTTTCTTTCCAGTCTTGATGAAGGGTCTCAGCATGAAACATCAACAGTTCATCTGTGGTCTCTGTCGTGTCTGCACTTATATAACATATATTACAACCACTGTTCCTTCTAAACTGCACAGGTGCATGGCTGTGCCGTAACTGAAATGTTCCTGTGCAGATCACCTTTGCTTCCATGCAGATGGAATAAGGATAGATGAGAAAAAGTTTCTCATCTCCTGAGAAAAAAGTTGATGAGAAAAAGTTTCTCATGAACGATTTTCAAATGTCAAAGTTCATAGTAAAATTTATTACGTCACCACATACAACTGAGATTATTTTTCCTGCGAGCATAGTTAGCAAATCTATAGAACAGTAACTGTAAACAGGATCAATGAACAACAAACTCTGCAAATGCAAATATAAATAAATAGCAATATATAATGAGAACATGAAATAACAAGATAAAGAAGATACCATTGGTTGTGGGACCATCAGCAATGGAATGAGTGTAGTTATCCCCTTTTATTCAGGAGTATAAAGGTAGTAACAGTTCTTGAACCTGGTGGTGCGAGTCCTGAGGCTCTTGTACTTTCTGCCTGATGGCAGCAGTGAGAAAAGAGCCTGGCCTGGTGGTGAGCATCTCTGATGATGGATGCTGCTTTTCTACATCAATGTTTCATGTATTTTCTTTGTTGTACTGCATTTCATTATACCCTTCAATTAACAAATAAAGTTAAATGTATGTGATTTTAAAAATGTCCATTCCAAATATTCATAGTGTGCATATTACAAATAAAAACACATTTAAAGTGCTGTGCAGTTTTCAGGCCATGTAAAAATTTCCTGCTCAGGGCAATGGTTGGTCTGCACAGCCATAAAAAAAACTTGGAGGGAACGTTGATTACAACCATAAGTTGTCTCAAAATACAAGCCAGCCAACAATAAACAGACCTGGTGCACACATCAGTATTTAGAGTAAAATGGTTATAAAAGCAATACTGTTTAGAAATGGTGTTATTTTTCAATTGTTCTTTTTAAAAATTAATATTAATAATTTTGGAACTGGTTTTCTAAAGTGCATATATCCGTCTCTGTTATATTTGTATTAATAGCAAAACAATGGATGCACGTTCATAAGCAACCTTTTTCCTTAAAAAAGTTCATAATTTTTGTTACTAATTCATCCAACAATGGTAATCTCTGCTCGGAGCCGTCGTGGCATGTGAGAGAAATTGTTTTAGGGGTTATCAATAATTTGGATGGATGCTCTCAAAAGAGTTCGTCATCCCTGGTCTACTTTCTGCAGGTTAGAGTCATACAGTCATAGAAAAGTTCAGCACAGAAACAGGCCCTTTGGCCCATCTAGTCTGTGCCAAACCATTTTCATCAATTGCAAAGTTTCTTGATTATGACTTCCCTCTAGCTGCCAACTTTGTGCAAGGCATGAACCCTTCAGTACATTGTTAGTCAGGTTATGTTGTCTCTCTTTATCTACATTTGATTGATCTAATGTCTGTGACAAGTTTAACTTTGTGACGAACTTAACTTCTGCCATATTGATGCAGAGATCTTGTAGTGGTGATAATTTCCAAATGGGAAAGAGGACAACACGCACAAAATGCTGGAGGAACTCAGCATTGTTTACAAGACAGGTTGGCAGTTTGTCTCCAGAGATGGAAACAGAGATCAAGAAAGGGGATGGAGGTGTCAGAGATGGCCCAAGCAAATTATCAGGAAAGGGGAGGGAAGCTGACTTCAGCCCATCAGGGTCCATGCTAGCTCACAGTGCAGTCCCAGTCCCACAGTAACTTTCCTTGTACTGTAGTGTATTCTCCCTTCAACTAACACCCAGATTTTATCACTCACCTGCACAGTCCGGACAATATGCCATGGCCAGTTAACCTACTAACTCACATGTCAGTGGAATGGAGATGAAACGAGGGACAGGGAGAATGTACAAAGTTCACTGGAGGCTGGAAGCTGAAGGTGCTCAGTCCTAGAGTTAGGGAACTGTGTATGTGCATTGGGAGGGGGGAGCAGGGCTTGTCTTTTTGTGTGGCCACCGTGAAGTTCCGCTTGTGGTGGGTGGACGCTTGACGAAGCGGTCCCCCAGTTTACAATGCTTGACGAAGTGGTCCCCCAGTTTACAATGGGCCTCACCAGTGTAGAGGAGGTCGCATCGGGCGCACAGGACACGATAGACGACCCCAGCAGATTCACGGTGAGGTGTTGCCTCACCTGGAAAGACTCCCTGGGGCCCCAAATGGAGGCAAGGGAGGAGGTGAACGGGCAGATCTAGCACTTGGGCTGCTTGCAGGGTTAAGTGCCAGGAGGGAGATTAGTGGGGAGGGGCAAGCGGACAAGGGAATGGCAGAGGGTGCGATCCCTGCAGAAAGCGGAGAGGGGTGGGAAGGTAAAGTTATGCTTAGTGGTGGGATCCCTTTGGAGATTTCAGAAGTTGTGAAGGATTACGTGTGGGATGCGGAAGCTGATGGCATGTTAGGTGAAGACGAGGAACTCTATTGCTGTTAAGATGGGGAGGGGGCGGGGAGCGCTGTTTTGCTGTCGTTGTTTGGTTGCTTGTTGTGTCATGTTCTGCCCAGCATGGTGGGTGTGCCATGTTGATTATGACTTCCCTGTTTCTTCTCATCCCAAGAAGCCTTTTCTAGATCCTCTCCACCATCCTCACCTTGAACCTCAAAAATGGCGAGCGGGCCCGAACACTCCAGTACAGACCAGACTTGTGATTGGCTGGTCCCTAAAAACAAAATACCACAGATTTATTTATTTACTTAGAAGATAAAACGCAGAATTCATTTAGAGATTCTGCAAGCGAGGGGGTTGGGGGCTCGATGTTACTGTCTCTGTTCCTGTGCGAGGGAGGTGGATGAGGGTTTGGGCTTTTTCTTCCTCCAGCTGCCATTTTCCCTGTGGAAGATCTGTTAGATTTTGTGTGAGGGAGGGGGTTCAGGGTTTGGGGCTTGTGAGGTTTCCTTTCATGCAGGGGGAGGGGTTTGATGTCCTTTCTTTCAACAACCCTTGGTTTTTCTGTATTTTGTGGCTACCTGGCGAAGAAGAATATCAGAGTTGTACTGCACATGCATACTTTGACAATAAAATTAACCTCTGAATAGGCCAAATCAGCCCTTCAAGCCACACCACCCACCAACCCCCGATTTAACCCTAATCTAATCACAGGACAGTTTACAATGACTAATTAACTTGCTAACACGAATATATCTGAATATATCTTCACTGAGATTGATAAAATTCCCTACAGTCCCTTCTACAGTCTTTACCACTGCACTTTAATGAACGATTGTAATTAGAGTCATAGAGTCTTAGAGCATTACAACACAGAAACAGGCCCTTCAGTCATGTCCGTTATTCTGCCTAGCCCTCCATACCCTCCCATCCTTGTACTTATCCAGGCTTCTTTTAAATGTTGCAGTCGAACCCACATCCACCACTTCTGCTGGCTACATTGTCTTGAATGGGATGGTCTTAGGGCCTCACGGCCGGCCGCTTTTTGATAACCCGAGGTCATGGCCTGGAAGGCGAGCGTGCCGTCGGGGTGCCAGGATTTTGTGACCCTGCGGACCTGTTTATCCTAGGCCGGTGCCTGCTGACTGAAGCACCGCGGGAGACGCAGCAGTGTCCGGAGAGCTAAGCCCTTTTGGTGCCGACTCTCCAGCCGCAGAACGCGGGGAAAGCGACACAACGGACTTTTAATGTGGTAAATCAGTGAGCTGTTTGTTATGTCTCCCCTCTCGCTGTGAAATGGGTCACCTCTTTTTCCCTTATTAGGGACAGAGAGAGCCTGTGGTATGTCGAATTGCCGGGTGAACGAGTCGTCTTTGGGGTACTGCAAGTTGATGCTTCACTGCGCACTTGAGCGCTCGGTGGAGGGTGCTGATGGGGAGGGGGGGATCGTTGTTTTGCTGCTGCTTATGCATGGGGGGAGCTGGGGGGCTTTGGGGTTCTGATGCTTAACTGTCATTCATTCTTCGGGGCACGTCTCTGTTTCCTTGGATGTTTGCAAAGAAAAAGAATTTCAGGATGTATATTGTATACATTTCTCTGGCATTAAATGTACCTATTGAAACCCACTGATTTACATTTTGGACAGTAGTTTCCGACTTGCAATTCCCAGCCTGGTACAGAATTTGGAATCTTTCACCCAGATCATTTGGTTCAAGGGGACCTTTTATTACAAAATTATTAGTTAATCCTATCTCATTAGATGATACCCAGTCTAAATTAGACTGCTCCCTTGTTAATTCCTCACTGCTCGAGGAAACCACCTCGAATGCATGATTTGGAAGAGTCCTCGGCATTAGAGAATTCTTCCACTCACTCTGTGGGGAATCGAACCTCCATCTGTACATATTCATGCTGCCTTTAACTTCAGCTGCACTTTCCAGTCCCAGAAAATACATTAATTTCAGCGTCCCTGTAATTCCTCGGTCACAATCACCGACACTAGCTTCTTTTCCTCCTCAAGCACAGACTCTAATTTAAATTCCTTGCCTGCTATGCTTTGAACTCCAGATTGTTAGAGCAAATCTTCAGTTCCTTCTCCCAGTGACTAGGCTATTGATGCTCTTCTCCGAGGATCGTCAGATTGTCGTGTTGGAAGGGCTTGTGAGTTCCTGAGATCCTGAGAGCGCAGCCGCCTGGAGCTTAGCTCCTGGTAGGGTCACCCATGGTGGTAAGGTCAAAGAGGAGGCTCCAGACGAAGAGTGATCCAACCAAAACCACTCGATGGAGCTGGTGGAAGATGATGACACATTACAACTGCAGAAAATGGAGATTTACCACCAACTCTGTTGGACAATTGAAACTCATTCCATTTTCTAGTCTGATGATTATCCTCACATGACGTCACAGATCAAGGATTAACTTCATTTTCTGCATGCATTAGGAATTTGCTGTGGTGTGTTGGCATGTGACATGTGACAAGAACATTCAACAATTATATAGAATGAAGAGTTACATATATAAAAATAAAGTTAGAAGTACAGATAAGGAATAAAATGTGCATAAATCATAGCATGTTTTTACAATGTAATTAGCTTTATAAAAAAAGTGGTTTAAAGTGTTTATATTGCATTGACTGAGGTAATAGATAGAGGGGGATGGGGAGACTAACTAGAATGGTTAATCAGATTAACTATCTGGGGAAGAAACTTTTAAGATGACATGAAGTTTCTTGTTTTAATTGCCCTATAGAACTTTCCAGAAGGGAGTTTTTGGAAAAGGCAGTTTGAAGGATGAGTAGTTATCCACAATTTTTCCTGCTCACTTCTTTGTCCTGGATATGTATGAGACTGGCAGTGATGGTAGACTGTAGCCAATGACCTTTTCTGCTGTCTGATATCTAGGTCTAGGAAAAGGCCAAGCACTCGCCAGTGATTCAGTGTCCAGCACAAGAGCTCCTCTGGGAAGAGCATCAGCTCTGCTGACAGCCAGCTTTGACCTGACTGGCCACTCCAGCGAGCAGCCAATCTAACTCCTCAGTCTAACACAGTTTGATCATCACCTCATGCTGGTACCCATCTCAAGTGTAGAAGCTCAGCTCGGAGGCAAACAGGTTCATTGGCATCGTTCCTCTTGTCAATTTTACCCAACCCGCTGGAGCATCCATTTGGGCTCTCCCGCAGCTGCAGCACGCCTCCCTGCAACATTGCTGCGCTGTTCCCTGGGTCGTTGCAGCGCTGCACCCCGGGGAAATTCTGCGCTGTTCCCTGGGAGTTTTTTTTTTAAGACAAAGATTAGCTAAGTTTGTCTCCTATAAGTCAAATGCATCGTTCGCGTCCACAGTCTGAGGGTGTGCTGGGGGCAGCCCGCGAGCATCGCCATGTGACACAAGTATAGCATGCCCACAATTTAATAACCCTAAACCATACATCTTTGGACTGTGGGAGGAAACCAGAGCACCCGGAGGAAACCCACACGATTACAGGGAAAACGTACAAACTCCTTACAGACAGCAGCGAGCTGCAGCATGGCCCTCTGGGAAGTCACAGCACTGCACCCTGGGAAGTTGTTGATGGCAACCACTTGCCTTCCAGAGTAAGACCCTAACAGTGAGCGCTGGCGCGTCAGTGAATCACAGACAGCAATGGTGGAAAGACGCCAGCCTTTGCACCCCCCCCCCCCCCACACCGCACCACCAAGGGAATTTGCAATCTTCACTGGCAAAGTAGAAGTGGTTTGTTCCTCTGTTGCTCCATGGATGTGAAGTGCATGTTACTAACCTCTAACAAAATTCTTTGTAGAGTGTA
Source organism: Hemitrygon akajei (assembly GCF_048418815.1). Lineage (NCBI taxonomy): Eukaryota > Metazoa > Chordata > Chondrichthyes > Myliobatiformes > Dasyatidae > Hemitrygon > Hemitrygon akajei. The sequence goes on from NC_133154.1 coordinate 6,697,309, forward strand.
CCAACAGATACAAGCTCTTTGAGCAGGATGTGCGCATTTTATTCCAGAGTGACTCTGCAAATTTCTGCGGCCATTGTTGCAGCCCAGAGAGCAGTTAGCAGCTGCCTGCTCCTCTGCTTCTCCCACTTCCATCAGGGAGGAGGCAACGTTAGGTCCATGCCAGGGCCACCAGACTCAAAAGCTATTCCTTTCTGTCACGGTGCGCTCGCTAAGGACCGGACCCAGGTGTGGAGGAACGGTAGGCTTCCTCTGTTGCAGAGTTTCCCTGGCGCCTGCTCAGCCTAGGAGCTGCGAATGGCAGGCTCACTGCTCGAACCAGGGACAGGGGTCCCCAGGAAGAGGTGGAAACACGAGGTTAGACATTGAAATACCAACAGAGCCTCAGAGGAGCGACTGAGGGACAACACGAGACAACTCATTCTCTCCAACACAATGACCACACCCAAGCACTGAATGAGAATAATTACAGAATTTGGAAAACATGTCCCAACCTCAATTAGCTTGACAAGATTAAATGGAAAATACAAGGGCTTAATAACTCCGGTTAAGATATTGATTAGTAAATACAGGTGCTCAAGAACCAGAGAAGCTCAACGCTCCATGTCAAGGCTCACGACAATTTTTCCCAAGCAGTAAAGCTGATCAACACCTCCACCAACTAATCCACCCCTCCTCCCCCAACCACCACTACTTTATCATTTCCTGTCAGTCACCTTATGCACGGACGCCCCAGTGCCTAGCACCACTTTATGGACATGCAATCAACCTATGTATATAAGCTATCTTACGTATTTAGATTTATTGCAGCTTTTTTATCATTAATGTGTTTTTTACCTTATTGTGCTTTTTTTGTGCTGCATCAGATCTGGAGTAACAATTTGTCCTCCTTTACACTTGTGTACAGGAAATGATATTAAACAATATTGAATCTTAAATAATCTTATAAACTTCTCATAGGCCTCCCCTCAGCTTGCTGACTTACTTGGGACCTTGGCTCCCAGTGGAGCTTAGGCCATCGATGATCTCCTGTCTCCATCGTCCAAAGCCCATGGTTGGAGTTCATCGATGTTTCTGTAATCCATTGTGTCCACGGTACAAGGGATTGGCCTGTACATCTTCATCTGAGCCCTGTTGGCAGGCCTTACCTGTTCCCACCTCTCACGACGGGGATGTAGAGTTGGACAATGCGAGGCGCACTCCCCCACACCCTCTCCCAGCATCCGCCACAAAATGGGAAAGGGTGAGGCGACATCTCGTTCAACTTCAGAGCAGATGTCAATGGTGCTCTCTGTGTGGAGTTTGCATGTTCTCCCTGTCACCCAGTAGGCTTCCCTTGGGTGCTTCACCTTCTTCCCACTTTCCAAAGGTGTGTGGGTTGACAGATTATGAATTAATACGTGGAACATGGTACATAGAACGTATAACATTACAGCACTGTACAGACCCTTCGGCCTAAGATGTTGTGCTGACCTTTTAACCTACTCCAAGATCACTCTACCCCTTCTCTCCAACGTAACGCTCTATTTTCCCTTCATCCATGTGTCTATCTAGGACTCTCTTGAATGTCCGTAATAATATCTGCCTCTACCATCATCCCTGACAGGATCTTCCACACACTTACTACACTCGCTGTGTAAAAAATACCTTCCTCTGACATCCCCCCACCCCCATACTTTCCTCCAATCACCTTAAAATTATGTCCTCTCGTGTTAGCCATTGCCACTGTGGGAAAAGGCTCTGGCTGCCCACTCTATCTCTGCCTCTTATCATCTTATACCAAGCATACAGGATACCTTCAAAAGGCAGCACCTGTCATCCCCATCACCCAGGACATGCCCTCTTCTCATTGATACCATCAGGGATGAGGTACAGAGGCCTGAAGGCACACACTCAAACATCTCAGGAACAGCTTCTTCCCCTCTGCCACCAGATTTCCGAATGGACAATGAACCCATGAACACTTCGTCAGTACTTTTCCCCTTCTTCTTTCACTACTTATTTAATTTATTTATATATATATATATAGTACTTATTATAATTTATAGTTTGCTGCAAAACAACAAATTTCATGACATGCTCTCTTCTCATTGCTACTACTATTAGGGAGGAGATACGGGTTCCTCAGTGATTCAGTGACAGCTTCTTCTCCTCTGCCATTCAAATTCTGAATGGACATTGAACCCATGAACACTACCTCACTACTTTTTTGAATTACAATCAAGAGAAAATCTGCAGATGCTGGAAATCTGAGCAACACACGCAAAATGCTGGAGGAACTCGGCGTCCATGGAAAATCGTACGACTGACGTTTCAGGCTGAGACACTTCGGCAGGATACTTTTTTTAAAATTTCTGTATTTTGCATTGTTTATCTCAATTTCACTATTTAATATACATATATACACTTGCTGTAATTCAGATTTTTTAATATATTTATCATGTATTGCATTGTACAGCTGCCACAAAGTTGACCAATTTCACAACATACGCCTGTGATATTAAACCTGATTCTGACCTCTATCGTCACCTCTCATCCTCCTTGACTCTAAAAGAAAAGATCGAGCTCGCTCAATCTATCTTCATAAGACATGTTACGTAATCCAGACAGCACCCTGGAAAATCTCCTCTACATCCTCTCTAAAGTTTGCACATCCTTCCTATAATAAAGTGACTGGAATTGAAAAATTTGATTGGAATTGGTTTGGCTCCTGGGATCCAATTGGATTGGATTGTTACCAAGGTTCCAGCCAATAGCTTGCCTTGCATACAGATCAGTTTATTCCATAATACAATGAACAGAACAAGATAGCGAGGTAGAACAACACAGAGAAGGAGCAGTTCAGGTAGACAATAAGGTGCAAGGTTATAATTAGGTAAATTCTAATACCAGAGGACATGCATGTGAGGTATGCGGGGATGATTTCAAAGGAGATAGCAACATAGAAAACCTACAGCACAATACAGGCCCTTCAGCCCACAAAGCTGTGCCAAACAAAGATGTGAGGGGCAAGTTTTTCACACAGTGGAGGGTGCAAGGAATGCACTGCCTGGTGGAGGTGGAGGCAGATACATTAGAGACTTTTAAGACACATTTAGATAGGCACATGAATGTGAGGGAAATTGAAGGGTTTGGACATTGTGTAGGCAGAGAGATTAGTTTAGTTGGACATTTGCTGACTAATTGGTTTGGCAGAACATTGTGGGCTGAAGGGCCTGTTCCTGTGTTCCTGTCTATGTTCTATTGTGAGGTCAAGAGTGCATCTTATCATACTAAGGGACTGTTCATTGGGCTTATTGATGCACCACCAATAACTCTCGGAGACGTGAGGCGAGAGATAGGCTTTTATTAGCTGGAAGAAAGCACTGTCAGCAGCAAGAGACCATCACACAACATCCTGGAGACTGGGGGAGGAGCAGTGCCTCCAATCGCCTTTATACAGGGGTCTGTGGGAGGAGCCACAGGAGCAGTCAGCAGGGGGGGCGTGTCCAGACAGGTATATGTAGTTCACCACACTTATAAAAGCAGAATCAAAGCTATTCTTGATCCTGGTGGTACATGCTTTCAGGCTTTTGTATTTTCTGCCTGATGGAAGAGGGAAAAAAGCCATAACAAGACATACGAGGGGTGATCGTGGCCTAAGGTAGAAGAAGTCAATCTTAAAAGACCTAGTACATTTATTTTTCAACATAGTCCCCTCCTACATGTACACACTCAGTCCAGCGGTCGTGGAGCATACGGATCCCTTCTTTGTAGAAGTGGTCCACAGCAGGGGTGATTGATAAGTTTGTGGCCTAAGGTAGAAGGAGATCAGTTATTACCTTGAAACTTTCTGCATAATCACTCAGAGTTGAACTGCACGTGCATGTAACGAAAGCGTCTTGGACCTCCAGGTGGTCCACAGCAGGGGCGATTGATAAGGTCGTGGCCTAAGGTAGAAGGAGATTAGTTATACAGCTCTCGTTACATGCACGTGCACTCTTTGAGTGAAAATGCAGAAAGTTTGAAGATAATAACTCATCACCTTCTACCTTAGGCCACGAACTTATCAATCACCCGTGGTGTGGACCACTTCTGGAGGTCCAAGATGCCGACTTCTACAAAGAAGGGATCCGTATGCTCCACGATCGCTGGACTAGTGTGTAAATGTAGGAAAAGTAAATGTGCTATGTTTTCTAAAATTGACTCCTTCTACTTTAGGCCACGAACATCAATCACCCCTTGTAGGAGCAGAATTAGGCCATTTGGTCCATCAGCTGTGCTCCACCATTCCATCATGGCTGATTCATTACCTTTCTCAACCCCATCTCAACAGTGCTCTGAAAGGGGACACTGCAAAAGCTGTGGGCTTTTGTCAGCCAGAAGAATCCTTAACATCAGATGGACTGACAACGCAACCAACCAGACACTGTGGAGAAAACTCCAACCGGGAGTCCAGGGAGATACAAATATGCAATGGAAGTGGGTTGGCCACACCCCGAGGAAGCCAACAACAAAATCCCCAGGCAGGCATTGAAATGGAATGAGGAGAAAAGGACATCCAAAGAATACATGGAAGAGAGACATCGAGGGCAAAATTAGAAGATAGGGACACTCTTGGTCCATCCTCGAGAAACTGCCTCAGAACAGAGGACTATGGAGATGGAAGGTTATCAATGGCCTATGCTTCACTGGGAGCTAAGGGCCCCAACCAACCAACCCCATCCGTCTGCCCTCTCCCCATAACCTTTGATGTCCTTACTAATCAAGAACCTATCAATCCCCACTTTAAATATACTCAATAACCTGGCCTTCACAGCCATCTGTGGCAATGGATTCAACAGATTCATGGCCCTTTGGCTAAAGAGATTTCAAACGAAGAGAAACTGAGAGAATTGGCCACTGAAAATTGCCCCATGGTGTGTATCTGGGATGAGTTGATGGGAACGTTTGGTGGGGGGAATTAAAAATGGGAATCGTGTGGGATTAGTGCAAATAGGCTTTGTGATAAGCACGGATAGTGTACGGAAGAGCCCAATTCCATGTTGTTTGATTCCGTCCATAGGACTATAAGATGTAGAAGCAGAACTAGGCCATTCAGCCCGTCGTATCTGCGACACTACTCAATCATAGCTGGTTTATTTTCCCTCTCGACCCCATTCACCTGAAACATTGCCGTCCTTCTGGTGAAGCCTCAGAACTGCTGACGATTCGATGCTGGAAATCACTCAGGTCCTTCCTCAAAACCAGGCGTGGGATCTTTAACACAGCCTGCAAGAGCAGCCGAGGTTCTCTGTTTGATGTCTTACCCAGGCGTTCCGATTCCCAGAGTGCAGGAGGCACTCAGTATTCCAGTCGAGACTTAGTTTACAGTTTGGCTGGGGCAGGGTTTGAACTTAGATGTAGCTGGAGCCCTCCTGCCTCCGCTGACCCGCACTCGATGGCGTCAAAGTACACCGTTCTGTTTTATGTCTTGATGGCAGCACAGCTTCACGGGAAGCGTGTGGCAATCCCCCCCGGAGAAAATGCTGCGAAGTGTTTAGCAAGCCACCTGGGTGTGCTGGGACTGGAGGTGTGAGCAATTACTGTCAGTCTGCAAGTCACTGCAGCCACATTCTTCCCTCTTCTAACCTGACCTTTCACAACAGGTTCTCAAACGTCCTCATTACCTTCCTTTGCACGTCATTTACAAAGAGACTAAAGATCAAATCAACTTTTCAGAAAGATACAGCGACTTAATCATCGTGTTCTTTCATTCAGAGAGGTGTACAGCCTGGAAACAGGCCACTCGGCCCACAACATCCATTCTCGCCCTTTCTGTCCATCTGCCCACATTAGGATGGCATCCTTCTCCCCTATTCCTATTTACTAACACTGGACAACAAAGATTTTGCTTCCTGAATACACTTAGGTGTATCTTTTGGATTTTGGGCTGCTGATCATGAAAATCATCATGAAATTTCCCTATCATGCACCATTTTTATTGAAATTGCCTATATTTGTTGTTTCTGTTCATAATTCAAGTCAGAATAACTGATGCCAAGATTTTTGTTGGTCCACAAATCAAACAATTCATCAATGACAGGCAATTCAAAGAACTTCCAGTGAGACCGGAGAAAATCACATGGAAGGCATTCAAGGATGTAATTGAAAATCTTCTTGGCAACTACAGAGCAGCAACCTACATGCAGTTGGTTGACAACATGCTTCAAACATAGAAAATTATGAAGTGCAACACGTCACTAAGGATTCATTTTCTGCATTCCCATTTAGACTTCTTCCCTGCAAATCTTGGTGCTGTCAGTGACGATCACGGTGAAAGGTTTCACCAGGACATTGCGGTCATGGAGAAACAGTATCAGGGCAACTGGAATCCATCAGTGCTGGCTGATTATAGTTGGACACTTAAATGAGAAGCCTCAGACATCAAGTACAAATGAAAATCATCAATAAAACATTTTAGCTTGGTTACTCTATTGCAAAGTGTTGGGAACGTTATGTAATTAAATGCATTGTATTCAATAAAAGTTAATTTCTTGTTTCTACAAATTCCTATTTTGTACAAGTAGTCTGATTTGAAGAATTCATCTCAACGTTGCTCTGAACACATCCTCAGTGATATAACCTGGGGTCATCAGGTGTTTTGCGTCTTTCAACATCAGACACCCCCCCCCCCCCCCAGATGACCCAGCCATGGTTGATAAAGACACAACATGTGTTCAGGTAGCATGTGTTGTAGATCCCCCTGGACTTGCTCCCTTCATCCAGAGCCATCTCAAGGCTTTCTCTGCTGCCTCAGTGATGCCTCTCTGCCTCCTTGTACCAGCGATACTGAGGGCTCAGCGGAGAGACTGCCCAGCCAAGCCCCAGCAGCCCACTTCAACGGGCATGCTCTTTACCTTCCATCCCTGCCTCCGACAGTCGCTAACCAGCTCCTCCTACGTGGCGAGCTTCCTCTCGTTGGCCTCCTCCCACAGCACGGCCAGCTGCAGCAGGATGATGTGTTTTGAGACCAGGAGGAGCGTGCCTGGTCTCAAGCTGTTCTTGGCGTTGTGCTGTGAGGACTTCAGTGGTTCCTTCAGGTCCAGTCATCAGCGAGTGCCAGGATCCTCACGGGTGGCTTTACCCTTACTTCTGGTTGCTCTCCAGCTCTCATAAAGGTGATGGTTCAGCTTCAAGCGGTCTATCATAAACAAAAAGAAAATCTGAGGAAGCAACACTTATGGAATAATTTGTCGTCCAGTGTTATCTGTGTAAGTGCAGCAATTCTATCCAATTCCACCATCCCTTCTGGCGCACATTTCAGACATCAACCTCCCTCCGTGCAAAAAATACTTACCCTTCAGATCTCCTTTAAAACTCCTTCGCTTACCTTAAACCTATGCCATCTTGTTTTTGATCGCCCTATCATGAAATGAAATCATTTTTTTCCATTCCTGAAGGGACTGAGGCAAGTGAGGCTCTCTCCCTCATTCTAGCCAATGTTTATGGGAGCACCATCGAGAGTGTCCTGACCAGCTGCATCTCCGCCTAGTGGGAGAATTACAAAGTATGTGACCACAAGTTCCTCCAAAGGAATGTGAGGATTGCTAAGAGGATCATTGAGGTCTCTCTTCCACCTATCAGAGATTTATCGGGGTGGAGCCCTTAGCATTGTCAATTATCCCTCCCATCTGTCCAACAATCTCCCTGACCCCCTACCATCAGGGTAGAGGTACCGTAGCATTAGGACAAGAACTGTTGGGATCTTATTATTTATTCATTTTTTGTGGTAGTAACACTTTGTGTGTTGAGTGTGTGAGTGCTATGTACTGCGTTGTGCACCTTTTACAGGAAGAACTTTATCTCATTTGGTGGTATACATGCGTACAGTTGAATGAAAGTGAACTGAACTTGAACCTTCTACCTTATCCAAGCCTCCTGACATCTCAGATAATTATACTGACAAACTCAACATCTCTACCTTCTAAATATGGTCATTTCCAAACACTGCAGTTTTTATGTGTTCATCTCTACCAAGTAACACTGCCCTGAATTTAATCATAAAATAGAAACTGCTGGAAATGCCCAGTGCATTGAGAACACCTGCTGAAATTTCATCAAAAACTCTATTCATCCAGTTTTAATTTTAGTTCCTCCCCCTTCTTTCTTTTTCCATTCTGCATTCTGATTACCCTTTCACTCCTTCACTTGTAATGCTGAGCTTTTGTCAGACACTACTCAAGCTGCACTCGGAGTATTTTCAACAGTTTTGGGCCCTTTATCTCAGAAAGGGTGTATTGTCATTGGACAGAGTCCAGAGGAGGTTCACAAGGATTGTCCCGGGAATTAAAGGGTTAACATACGAGCAGCTTTGGGCCTGCACTCACTGAAATGCAGGGGCAAGGGGGGAAATCTCATTGAAACCTACCGAATATTGAAAGGACTAGATAGTGTGGATGTGGAGAGGATGTTTCCTCTGGTGGGGGGTATCCAGAACTACAGGGTACAGCCTCAAAATTGAGGGGTGACCTTTTATAACAAAAGTAAGGAGGACTTTTTTTAGCCAAAGAGTGCTGATTCTGTGAAATGCTCTGCCACAGACTGCGGTGAAGGCCAAATCTGTGGGCATATTTAAAACAGGAGTTGATCGTTTCCTGATTGGTCAGGGCATCAAGGTATATGGTGAGAGGGCAGATGTATGTGGTTGAAGGGGATCAGCTATGATGAAATGGCGGAGTGGACTCATTGGGCTGAATGGCCCAATTCTTCTCCTATGTCTTATGATCTTACGGTCTTCTCCTCACCTGCCCATTGCCTCCCTCTGGTTCCTCTCCTCCTTCCCTTTCTTCCATGGTCCACTGTTCCCCTATCAGATCCTTCTTCAGCCTACCTCCTTCAACCTACCTCCTTCCAGCTTCTTACTTCATTCCCCCCCCACCCCCATCCACCCACCTCCCCTCTCACTTGGTCTCACCGACCACTTGGCAGCTTAAACTCCTCCCCTCCCACCCCATCCCCCTCCTTCTTATCCTGGCTTCTGCCCTTCCTTCCATTCTGGTCCTGATGAAGAGTCTCTGCCTGAAACATTGACTGTTTATTCTTCTCCATAGATGCTGCCTTACCAGTAGTGTTCCTCCAGCTTTGTGGTGTGTGTGTGTGTGTGTGTGTGTGTGTGTGTGTGTGTGTGTGTGTGTGTGTGTGTGTGTGTGTGTGTGTGTGTGTGTGTGTGTGTGTGTGTGTGTGTGTGTGTGTGTGTGAGAGAGAGAGAGAGTCTGTGTGTGTGTCTCTTTCTCTTGCAGACCCACTTGCTGTTGTTCTTCTTTTGTGTTTTATTACTGTGATCCGGCTATTCATCTCTGGACCGTTGACCCTCAGATCCTCACCCAGTGAAGTCAAGAGTAAGTGCATGGGTACCCGCTATAATTCCAAGCTCTGTAACTCTAAATGTGTGTCTTGTCTCCTGAAATACAGCTTCTCATATCAGATTCCTTCCTCTCCCACCTATCACATCTCAGCTTCTTACTTCATTCCCCCCCCCCCCCCCACCTGTCAACTTGTAATCCTCCCCCTACCCCCCACCTTCTTATTTGGCTTCTGCCCCCTTCACTTCCGGCCCTGATGAAGGGTCTCAGCCCAAAACATTAACTCTTTATTCCTCTCCGTAGGTGCTGCCTGACCTGTTCAGTTCCTCCAGCATTTTGTGTGTGTTGCTCTGGATTTCCAGCATCTGCAGAACCTCCTGTGTTTAGTTTTTAACTGGGCCTTTCCTTATGTCAACTAGACATTGGTTCGGAATTCACCGCCTTTCAGGTTGATGGAAACAGAAGCAACTAATGTTTACCGCTGGTGGGCACAAGGGAAAATAAGATACTGGAAAACACGGGAACGATCTCGACAAAAGGTCTGACAGAATCACTCTGCAAAGATTAGCTTTCTTTGCCATGTGTACATTGAAACTACAGTGGAATGTGCCGAGGAGGCGCTGGGGGCAGCCCGTAAGTGGGCTATGCCACGATAGCGTAGTGGTTAGCACAGCGCTTTCCGCACCAGGTATCCGGGTTCCATTCCTGCCGCTGACTATAAGGAGTTTGTACGTTCTCCCCGTGGCTGTGTGGGATTCCTCTGGGTCGCCGGTATCCCCCCACAGTCCAAAAGATGTACCAGTCAGTAGGTTAATTGGTCATTGTAAATTGTCCTGTGATTAGGCTAGGGTTAAATCGGGGTGGGGGGGGGGGTGCTGTGTGGCATGGCACGAAGGGCCAGAGGGGTCTACTGCGAGCTGTATCTCAATAACCCTAATTCGTATCTTTGGAATGTGGGAGCACACAGAGGAAACCCAGGCGACCGTTGTGGGGAATGTACAGTCTCCTTGTGGGAATTGCATCCCGATCTTACAGCCAGTGCTGTAAGGCATTACACTAACTCAAGGAGCAAGGATGAGCTGTAAGGGCTGAACAGCCTCCTGTGCCTTCATGATGGCAGCCGTGTTTTGCTGGAGAAAGTTCCCGGTTCCCGCCCCTCCTTTATCTGAAGCGTGCTCTCCTGACATCTTCTCAGAGCAAGAATGTATTGCTCTGATTCCAACTATCAGCAGCTTTTGTGTTGCCTTAAACACCTGAATAAGATCACCAAACATTGATTATCAATTCTGCTGCGTTAATCTATCATATATCTCACCGCAGGAGAGCATATTTGATATTGTTTCACAATACACTACACAGCTTAAGTTGAACTATGAACATCACCGTCAGTAAGTGCTGGAATTAGTCACTGCAAATTGCAAGTGTGCATTAGCTTTACCCTCCTAACCCTTCATTACGAGTTTAATTGGCTCTTGATCACTCTGCCTGTAACCATGGTAACATGGAAACTCTGAACACCCAATATAATGTGTCATGTCCGTATTTAAAGCCCAAAAAAAGCATTAGCATTGACGTTGAATCTACTTAATTGCTTCTCCTGCCGCGGGAGTTATTTTGTGAACGTTGTATCAAGGGCCACGCAGTATCAACCTGAACTTTGCTTGCAACTCTTCCTCGGGAGCAGTGGCCTCAGCTCAACGTAACCTTCTGTTGTGGTTTCATTGGGCTGGAGTCATTGGCCATGGTACACGTGCCTTTGGAGCCTGCCTCTGAACTGGGTGATCAAAATTAGAACCAAAGGTTCAAAGGTTCATTTATTATCAAAGTCAAAGTAAGTCAAGGTAATAGCTATTATCAGAGTACCCGTCTGTCACCAGAAACAACCCTGAATTCTCTTCCTGCAGGCATACTCAGCAAATCTATAGAACAGTAACTGTAAAGAGGATCAATGGACAACAAATTGTGCAAATACAGGTATAAATAAATAGCAATAAATAAGGAGAATGAAATAACAAGATAAACGAGTCCTTAAATGAGTGTAGTTATCCCCTTTTGTTCAAGAGCCTGATGGTTGAGGGGTAGTAACTGTTCTTGAGCCCAGTGGTGTGAGTCCTGAGGCTCCTGTACCTTCTACCTGATGGCAGCAGCGAGAAGAGAGCTTGAGAATCTCTGATAATGGATGCTGCCTTCCTACTGCAATGTTTCATGTCGGTGTGCTCAATGGTTGGGAGGGTTTTACCTGCGATGTACTGGTCTGAATCCACTACCTTTTTGTAGGATCTTCCATTCAAAGACATTGGTGTTTGCCATACTAGGCTGGCATGCTGTCAGTCAGCACATTTTCCACTACACACCTATAAAAAGTTTGCCAAGGTTTTCGATGACGTGCCGAATCTCCACAGACTCCTGGGGAAGTAGAGGTGCTGCTGTGCTTTCTTTATAATTAGAGATATATGATGTGCCCAGGACAGGTCTTCTGAGATAGTGACACCCAGGAATTTAAAGTTAAAGTATGTATGCAATATACAACTCTGAGACTTGTCTTCTCCAGATAGCCATGAAACAAAGAAAAACCATGGAAGTTGTTCAATTTTTAAAAAGTAGTGAGGTAGTATTCATGGGTTCAATGTCCATTAAGAAATCGGATGGCAGAGGGGAAGAAGCCGTTACTGAATTGTTGAGTATGTGTCTTTAGGCTTCTGTACCGCCTTCCTTGGTGGTAACAATGAGAACAAGGCATGACCTGGGTGATGGGGGTCCTTAATGATGAACACCACCTTTTTGATCATGGCTCAACACTAGAGGTTAGAATTGCAAACCCAAGCCAATATTCCTGCACACTGCTGAGAGAATCCCTCAACTCCAGGGGTGTCTACTCACAAATAAGGTGATAATCCACAGTTCTCTTGGGTCGGCATGAAACATCACACACTTATCGCATCAGGACGCACAGAGTGCTGGAGAAACTCAACAGGTCGGGCAGCATCTATGGAGAGGAATAAACAGATCGATGTTTTAGCCGAGACCCTTCATCCGGACAGGAAGAAAGGGAGCAGAAGGCAGAATATGAAGTTGAGAAGAGGAGGAGGAGGAGTTCAAGTTGGCAGGTGTTCGGTGAGACCAGGTGAGGAAGGAGGGGCAGATAAAGTCAGGTTTGGGTCTCGGCCCAAAACATTGACTGTTTGTTCCCCTGCACATATACTGGCTGACTTGCTGAGTTCCTCCAATACCTCAAAGCTCAAAGTTCAAGTTCAAAGTAAACATATTATCAAAGTACATATACAGTATGTCACCATTTACAACCCTGAGATTCATTTTCTTGCAGGCATTCACAATAGGACAAAGAAGTACAACAGAATCAATGAGAAACTGCAAACAAAGACTGACAAACAACCACTGTGAAAAAGAAAGCATGCTGTGCAAATACAGAAAAGAAACTAATAGTAATACATAAATAACCCTGAGAACATGAGCTGTAGTTTGTGTGTGTTGATCAAGATTTCCAACATCTGCAGAACCTTTTTTGTTTAATGTTTAACTCTCCTCTGTCTACGTCTTTGTCAGTTTTGTATACTGCCCCTTTCATTCCCTGGCATCAACTTTGAAACATACATAGAATAAAATAGAATAGAATAGGCATCCGTTAGTCTCAAAAGACCATGGATTTGCACTTTGGAAAGTTTCCAGGGTGCAGGCCGGGCCAGGGTTGTATGGAAGACCGGCAGTTGCCCAAGCTGCAAGTCTCCCCTCTCCACACCACCGATGTTGTCCAAGGGAAGGGCAAGGGTCGATACAGCTTGGCACCGGTGTCGTCGCAGAGCAATGTGTTGTTAAGTGTCTTGCTCAAGGACACAACACGCTGCCTCAGCTGAGGCTCGAACCAGTGACCTTCAGATCACTAGACCGATGCCTTATCCACCAGGCCATGCGCCAACATGCATATAGATGAATTATAATAAACACACACACACACACACACACACACACACACACCACACACACACACACACACACACACACACACACACACACACACACACACACACACACACACACACACACACACACACACACACACACACACACACACACACACCCAGATCCATCTTGTTTGGGTTTTGTGCAGGAAGGGGGATTTTGGGGTTGATGTGCTTGCTCTGTTTTTGTTTAGTTGCTCGGTTTTTTCGCAGGGGGTTGGGTTTTGGGGGTTGATGATCGTGCTCCCTTTCTTTTTCTTTCTTGGTTTCATGGCTACCTGGAGAATTGAAGAATTTCAGAGTTGCATACTTTGATAATAAATTAATCTTTGAAACTTTGAATATTAGATAGTTAAATTAAATAAGTAGTGCAAAAATAGAAATTTTAAAAAGTAGTGAGGTAGTGTTCATGGGTTCAATGTACATTCAGAAATTAGATGGCAGAGGGGATGAAGCTATTCCTGAATTGCTGAGTGTGTGCCTTCAGGCTCCTGAACCTCCTTTCTGATGGTAACAATGAGAAGAGGGCAAGTCCTGGGTGATGGGGGTCCTTAATGATGGATACCACCTTTTTGAGGCATCGCTCCTTGAAGATGTCCTGGATACTACGGAGGCTAGTGTCCATGATAGAGTTGACTGTTTACAACTCCCTGCAGCTTATTTTGATCCTGTGCAGTAGCACACCCCCCCCCCCCCCCATACCAGACAGTGATGCAGCCAGTTAGAAAGTTCTCCACTGTACATGTGTAGGAATTTGCAAGTGTTTTTGGCGACATACCAAATCTCCACAAACCCCTAATGAAATATAGCTTGGTGATCTTCTGCTGAATCCCCCCACCGTTCCAAATCCAAACAGATTTTGTCTGCAGTGAAGTACAGTCCTCTCCCTTTAATCTGCCTCGGCTCCATGGTTGCATTCATTGTGGGTGGCAAGTCTGGCCAGAAATATGCAGCCTCCTGCCTTCCTTCCTTCCCTCCGACATCGAGGGCGCATCGTATTCTGACTGGGCAAACTTTCTACTGCAGACATTGATACCCCTTTCAGTCTATTTCAACTCTGTCACAGCAGCCTCTGCCTATTCTGTGATGATGGCGCGGCTGTGTGCTGTCTGCTGTGAACCATGTCGGCCGTGCCCTCAGCTTGCACAAGTGGTTGCAGGCCACATCCACCCTCCCTCTATAGTAGACTTTTCGATATATGTCATCTGCTAACCTTTTCTTGAGTTCTCTGGCTAACCCTCGTTTTAATCTCCTGTTATTCTCTCCTCTCTCTGTACTGTAAATCTAGCAATTACCACCTCGAGTCACAACACAGAAACAGGCCCTTCGACCCATCTGGACCGTACCAGCCTGGTCTTTTTTACCTGCCCTCCATACCTCCTTCACCCATGTTGTTCTTACTGTTCCTCGGTGGCACCTCAGGCTCAGGCGGTGGTCATTTATGACTAGAATTCGTCCCCTGTCAGTAGCGCTGAAGGTCTGTGGACCTTGCCACTTCTGCAGCATTTTCTGCCTGTTTTTTACAAGGCCGAGTTGCTAGCTCAATGCTCAATCCAGCACGGATAGAAAGAATGCGAGGAGCTGGCCACATTCAAACCCAGGACCACTCGCCTCGAAGTCCAGTGACACCACCAGCCAGCTTTCTCGTCCATGCACCTCCGAAATTCTCCAAGAATGTTACAATTGGTCCTTGCATCTGTCCTGGCAGCTCGTTCCATATGCCAGCTTCTGAGTGAAGAAGTTCTCTCTCATGTACCCGTTAAGTACCTTCACCCAAAAACTATGACCTTTTCTAGTCACACCCAACCTGAGGGGGGAAGAGACACACGGACCCCAATTTCCGTACTCCTTCTCACACAGAGACCTCAACTCCTACACTCCCTCTAAGATAGCAGGACCCCAGTTCCAACACTCCCTCTCTCACACTGGGACCCCAGTGCATTCACCTGATCTATACCCCCTAATAATTCTGTATCAATCGTGCACCAGGGCAGCTTAGCAGTCAGGGCGACGCCATTACAGGCTCCGGATGCTGGAGTTCAGAGTTCAATCCCAGCATTCTCCTTGTGGAAGGCCCAGGTTTCCCCCAGGTGTTCTGATTTCCTCCCACAGTCCAATGGTGTACAATGGTCATTCTAAATTGTCCCGTGATTAGGTTAGTGTTAAGTTTCAAATTTCATGGCATGTGCAGGTGTTACTTAACTTGATTTGGATGCTGAAGGTGGAGGCAGATCGAAGGGCTGAAAAAGCCTGTTCCTCACTGTATCTCTAAATAAATCAAAATAAATAACTCTAGGACCTTCCCTTGTTCTCCTGTGCTCCTGTGAATAAATTCCTAACATGCTCAACTTTCCCCTATCGTCTCCTTTATATAATGCTTCCTGTTATCTCTGTGTCTGTCTTCATGTAGTGAGCTCTAGCTTTGGATATATTGTTGTGCCTCTTAGGGGACTATGTCAAACAACCTCTTTTCTGAAACAACAAACACAAAATGCTGGAAGAACTCAGCGGGTCAGGCAGCATCCAGGGAGAGGAATAAACAGTCGATGTTTCGGGCCGCGGTGGTCATTTATGACTAGAATTCGTCCCCTGTCAGTAGCGCTGAAGGTCTGTGGAGGCATTGATGTAAATTTGGCTTGACCGTCTGAAATTTGTTCCAGTCCCTACTATATCCGCAGCTTTAATGAGATCAGTCAGGGATACACTCTACCAACTGGACCGCCCAGCTGGGGTCCGCCCTCCCCCCCCCCACCCCCAATGGGCTACCTAACGCTTTCACTTGGGGTAGAGGGCGTAGATCATTAACTGTGTGGCTAGGCATCGCTCAAATACCATCTATAAATTTGCTGATGAAACAACCAGTGTTGGTAGAATCTCAGATGGAGACGAGAGGGCATATAGGAGCGAGATAAGCCAACTAGTGGAGTGGTGTCACAGCAACAACCTGGCACTCAATGTCAGTAAGATGAAAGAGCTGATTGTGGACTGCAAGAAGGGTAAGACGAAGGAACACACACCAATTCTCATAGAGGTGTAACACATACGCGACCAGCTGGTGTATGTCTAGGGGAAAATTCGTCCATCCGCCAAACTGCACCTCTCGTATACGTGGATGCTGTGAAATACACGCTAATACAAACTCGCACTTACAATATCAAGTGCACACCAGGTACGTTTACAGAATACACTTTATGAATCTTACCAGAACTAAGTGATTAATAACTATACAATATATATGAAGGGAAAGAAAATAAAGAAAAGGCACCAAAACAATCAGAGTTCAGTCAATTAGTGCAACATCGTTGGAGCTCAACCATCGAATCCTCCGACCACTCTTCGATCTTCTCCGACCTCCACGACCCGCACACCTGGGACCACCCTCGGTGATCGACCAGAGAGCCGCACCTGGGACCACCCTCGGTGATCGACCCGCAGTGCCGCACCTGGGACCACCCTCGGTGATCGACCAGAGAGCCGCACCTGGGACCACCCTCGGTGATCGACCCGCAGTGCCGCACCTGGGACCACCCTCGGTGATCAACCAGCAGTGCCGCACCTGGGACCACCCTCGGTGATCGACCAGAGAGCCGCACCTGGGACCACCCTCGGTGATCGACCAGAGAGCCGCACCTGGGACCACCCTCGGTGATCGACCCGCAGTGCCGCACCTGGGACCACCCTCGGTGATCGACCAGAGAGCCGCACCTGGGACCACCCTCGGTGATCGACCCGCAGTGCCGCACCTGGGACCACCCTCGGTGATCGACCAGAGAGCCACACCTGGGACCACCCTCGGTGATCGACCAGAGAGCCGCACCTGGGACCACCCTCGGTGATCAACCAGCAGTGCCGCACCTGGGACCACCCTCGGTGATCGACCAGCAGTGCCGCACCTGGGACCACCCTCGGTGATCGACCAGAGAGCCGCACCTGGGACCACCCTCGGTGATCAACCAGCAGTGCCGCACCTGGGACCACCCTCGGTGATCGACCAGCAGTGCCGCACCTGGGACCACCCTCGGTGATCGACCAGAGAGCCGCACCTGGGACCACCCTCGGTGATCGACCCGCAGTGCCGCACCTGGGACCACCCTCGGTGATCGACCCGTAGTGCCGCACCTGGGACCACCCTCGGTGATCGACCAGCAGTGCCGCACCTGGGACCACCCTCGGTGATCGACCCACAGTGCCGCACCTGGGACCACCCTCGGTGATCGACCCGTAGTGCCGCACCTGGGACCACCCTCGGTGATCGACCAGCAGTGCCGCACCTGGGACCACCCTCGGTGATCGACCAGAGAGCCGCACCTGGGACCACCCTCGGTGATCGACCAGAGAGCCGCACCTGGGACCACCCTCGGTGATCGACCCGCAGTGCCGCACCTGGGACCACCCTCGGTGATCGACCCGCAGTGCCGCACCTGGGACCACCCTCGGTGATCGACCAGAGAGCCGCACCTGGGACCACCCTCGGTGATCGACCAGAGAGCCGCACCTGGGACCACCCCCGGTGATCGACCCGCAGTGCCGCACCTGGGACCACCCTCGGTGATCGACCCGCAGTGCCGCACCTGGGACCACCCTCGGTGATCGACCAGAGAGCCGCACCTGGGACCACCCTCGGTGATCGACCCGCAGTGCCGCACCTGGGACCACCCTCGGTGATCGACCAGAGAGCCGCACCTGGGACCACCCTCAGTGATCGACCAGAGAGCCGCACCTGGGACCACCCTCGGTGATCGACCCGCAGTGCCGCACCTGGGACCACCCTCGGTGATCGACCCGCAGTGCCGCACCTGGGACCACCCTCAGTGATCGACCAGAGAGCCGCACCTGGGACCACCCTCGGTGATCAACCAGAGAGCCGCACCTGGGACCACCCTCGGTGATCGACCAGCAGTGCCGCACCTGGGACCACCCTCGGTGATCGACCAGAGAGCCGCACCTGGGACCACCCTCGGCGATCGACCAGAGAGCCACACCTGGGACCACCCTCAGTGATCGACCAGAGAGCCGCACCTGGGACCACCCTCGATGATCGACCCGCAGTGCCGCACCTGGGACCACCCTCGGTGATCGACCCGTAGTGCCGCACCTGGGACCACCCTCAGTGATCGACCAGAGAGCCGCACCTGGGACCACCCTCGATGATCGACCCGCAGTGCCGCACCTGGGACCACCCTCGGTGATCGACCAGAGAGCCGCACCCGTCCACCTTCCTCGCCGTCTTCTTCCTGACTCCCAAAAGTCCGCGCAATCACAGCTCACAGACCCACAGGAGAAAACAACATCTAACCCAATTGGTTAACAAATGAATACAATCCCGCTTTATCAGTAACTATAACCCAAACAAGCTTCGAGAAGCTTCAAGAGCGCTCTGCAAGAAAAGCACTCTCTCACCAGTTAGCAAAACAAAAAAGCATTTTTACTTTTAACAAACAAAGAAGCCATTTTGATTAACATATGTAGTACAGAGGGATCAGAAGTGGAGAGAGTGAACAGTTTCGAGTTCCTGGGTGTCAAGATCTCTGAGGACCCAACCTGGTCCCAACATGTCGATGCAGTTATAAAGAAGGCTGCTATACTTCATTAGGAGTTTGAAGAGATTTGCTATGTCAACAAATATACTCAAAAACTTCTATAGTTGTACCGTGGAGAGCATTCTGACAGGCTGCATCACTGTCTGGTATGGGGGGGGGGGGCTACTGCACAGGACTGAAAGAAGCTGCAGAGGGTTGTAAATTTTGGGCTCCATCTTAGGTACTAGCCTACAAAGAAGCCAGGACATCTTCAAGGAGTGGTGTCTCAGACAGCCAGCGCCCTGGGCATGCCCTTTTCTCACTGTTGCCATCAGGTAGGAGTTACAGAAGCCTGAAGGCACACACTCAGCGATTCAGGAACAGCTTCTTCCCCTCTGCCATCCGATTCCTAAATGGACTTTGAACCTGTGAACACTACCTCACTTTTTTAATATACAATTATTTCAGTTTTTTGCACAATTTTAATCTATTTAATATACGAATACTGTAAATTGATTTACTTATTTAC